>NC_054535.1:62108555-62408555 GCF_017654505.1 Polyodon spathula
CAGAATTTCCAACCACTGATTCATATATATATATATATATATATATATATATATTTTTTTTTTTTTTACACACACATGGATGAAGGCTATATTTGCATCCTGAGCCATTCTAAATAAATAAATAAATAGTAATAGCACAGTAGTGATGTCAAAATGTCATAGTTCCTCTAGAGGAAAATATACTTGAACTTTGACCCATTCGACTCCAGTTTTATTGTCTTTTTTTAATTACAAATACTAATATCCATTTATTCTAAAAAATAATAGGTCTTGTAGTTTATGATGTCACATAAACCCTACATGGAATTTTCCTGTAACTCACTGAATCTATCTATCTATCTATCTATCTATCTATCTATCTATGTATCTATCTATACTTCTCGTATCTTTATTTTTTTAGTATTTCGTCCAATCTCTGCCAAAGCCAAACTTCGCATGAACCCTCGTTCAGATGTTGACTTTTCTTCCCCAAAAATTGACTTGGAGGTGAACCTGCAAGAGGTTGCCATAAAGCTTAACAGACCACAAGTAAAATATACTCAGTTGTACTTTTTGAGTGAGAATTTAACTTCTTTGTGAGCTTCTTTGTGAATGTTTGTACACTGTTATTTTCCCTTCTGTTAGCATACATGTTGATTCCACTAATAGTATTAATTACAGAATAATTATTATTAAATACCAGAACGCTGAGCAATAGTCCTTTTGGGAGTTGATTACAGGCTTCAAAGGCAGGTTTAAAAATCTACAGACCAGGGGTGAAAGTTGAAGAGGAGGAATCAGGAGGCTGGCTTGGATGGATGTGGAACTGGTCAGGAGAGAAGCAGGAGCATAAAGAAACCAAATCTGGAGGTGATGTTTCTTAGTGATCTCGGACAAACAAATTGAATCAGTGAGAGATTGCTTTCATTCCTTTACATGTCCTATAAAAGGAAATGTTTAGCAGGTGTCCAGTAATAGTTTTCAAAAATGCTTCTAGGTCTCTTTCTTTGCATACAGTATGCACATTGTTGTTTTTAGTTTTTCCAGGACAAGGGGTATAGGCTTGTGAGTGTGTTTAAGTTGCTAAAATATGCATTTTCTAACCATGTTTCAGGATTTGATGAATTGATGACCCCTGCAGAGAAAGCTAAATTGTGTAAGGCCATTTTTTTTTTTAAAGCTATTAACTGTTTTGAAGGCACATAGTAAACAATACATTCAGTTGTATACAGTTGCAGGGATAACGAACCACTGGGTAACAAGAAGCTAGCATTGCATTTAGTGTTTAATTACAAATATTATTTTGTCAATAATGATTAAAAATATGCAGCCCTAAAGCCAAGACATGAAAGAAAAGACCACTGTATCAAACATCCAGTAAACAGCATTTCTGGCAAAGCAACACTGATAGCAGGACCAGTCAATCTTTCTTTGCGATGTACAGTAGTTCTGAGTTATCTTAAAACAAGTTATAGGAACTCTGGAAGCCACACTCACCAGCATTGCTTTTCTGGTCAACTGTCTGAATTGTTCTGTGTTTAATATAATGCTCTCGAACAAGGCGATCTTTTGGAACTGGATCACATTCTAAACATGTACATTTAACCTCATCCATATTGTACTTTGTGTAAAGATTTTTTTAAACTGTGTGGAGTCAACGGTCAACGTATATGCAACATATATCCAGACAGGTTAAAGAAGGATTTTCTACTGTACAGTTTTTCAAGTAGTGCAGTTATGCCCACAAGTCATTCAAGCAAATATATAATCAAGATACCTAGGAGCAGTAATTAGTTTAACACTCAATCAAAGATACAATCTATCTAATTATACAATACTACAATGCTTTATAATTAAGCAGCATTGAACTGTATTTGCTTATCTGGTTACTTGTAATAACCATGTGTGTAAAAATAAATAGTAGGGTTTGCCCAAAGACAAATAGGCCTAGGCAGTTCACTGATAAACTTCCCAACCTGCAACATAGTTTAAACAATTTCTAAATCATGTCTTTAATAATAATCACCAAAATCATTTGTATACACATACAGTAGATTATTACCAAAGTACTACAGTATATAATGTCCATTGGAAAAAAAAAATAATAATTGTGACGTGTCTGTTTCTATCGTGCTGTGTTTTATTAGTACTTTAAGTTATAGATAGATTACTTTTCAACGTACTGCTCATGGTACGCAGTTGCTTTCCAGCAGGAGATATGGAACTCGGAGGCAAAGTTCCTGATACAGTAGCACACTGGCACTGATCTGGTACTGTGGTACACCAATAGATTATATTCCTGTGTTGGTTCATACTATCCAAAAAACATGTTACTACCAAAGGTTACCTTAGCATTTTGATGGGCATGAATCTAATTGAAGTTTTCGTGTTGACATTTCTATACTTTATAATATTGTAGTCAACAGTATTTTATTTAATCTATTAACGGCTTACCAGTACATATAAAAAAGGGAGCAGCCAGGCATTTTTAGGACATACTGGTATCTTGCCAATGTACTATTGTAATTAACACTACTATATCTGAATTTAGGGCCATGGCTATCTGTTCAGCGCTGAAATGCCTTTTTCCAAAGATTTGCAGTAATACCAGTTCATCAGTAGTAGATGCAATACAAAAATGGAAATGTCTCGGAGAAAACGCAATTGACCGATTGTGACAGGATAGGCAAAGTGAGGAGACTCAGAGACGGAAGGTGCAGCAAATAAAATACTTTTAATTAAATAATAATTACCAAACCAAAAAAGGCAGAATGGCCAAATAAACAGAAAAAAACACTGTTAACAATAAATTCTAAACACAAAATACACACTCTGTCACACAGGTCTTCCTACTCTTACAAGCACTCACCAACTAACACTCCCAACCACTTCCTTTTATACAGGTGCTGCAGCTAATTGGGCAATTCGCAACTCATCAGCTGCAGCACCTTTCACACATTCCTCACACAAACTCATTTACTCAGATCCACACGGCAGACTCGCATCCACTGTAAACACCACAAAACACAAAGACAGGCTGCACCCTGTCACATCGCTGTCAGACAAAACTGAACCAAGTAAATACAGACCAATAACCCTGACTCATTATATGGGAGACACTGAAATTGAAGAAGGAATCTATGAAAAAGATCTAGGAGTTTATGTTGACTCAGAAATGTCTTCATCTAGACAATGTGGGGAAACTTGAAAAAAGGCTTGGATATATAGTAAAAAGAGTTGAAATTAAATCAAGGGAAGTAATGCTAAAACTTTACAATGCATTAGTAAGACTTCTAGAATATTGTGTTCAGTTCTGGTCACCTCACTACAAAAAGGATATTGCTGCTGTAGAAAGAGTGCAAAGAGCAACCAGAATTATTCCGGGTTTAAAAGGCATGTCATATGCAGATAGGCTAAAAGAATTGAATCTATTCAGTCTTGAACAAAGAAGACTATGCAGCAATATGATTCAAGCATTCAAAATTCTAAAAGGTATAGACAGTGTTGACCCAGGGAAACAAGGACCAAGGGTCACAAATGGAGATGTGTTAGAATCACTATAGGTGTCAAGAAAGTATTCTTTTAAGTGAAGTTCCTGTTCCTTTAGCAGGAGCATTTATAATGGGGGGGGGAAAAATCAGTTTCACCCAAAGTGTGTTTCCTTAAGCAAAGTGTTCTCTTAGGAGGTGCTCTGCAGAGACTATTGTACTTGTACAGCCATAAGATGCTGATTGCTTAGCAAAAAAACTTACTATTGACAACTGCTTCGTCATATTGTCACAGACACTGGTCTGGTGCCAGAAACGTCTAAAAGTAAATATCCTTTTTTTTTTTTTTTTTATTTCTGCATAAGCCATATATGAGACTTATTGCTGCCACCTCTACAGGATTGTAGTAAGGTGGAAGTTTTACACGGAACCCACTGTATGTACTATTCGATTACACTTTTAGGAAAGTTACAGCAACTGCAATAGATTCTATACAGTAGCACCCATGTATGGCATCCCAAAGTATCTTGACATATCTGCATTTGACTCTTACCATGGCCTTGCTTGTGAATATTGTCTTTTTTAATTTTTGTATTACTTTTTCAGTTTGAAGCTGTTAAGCATGTCTTTTTCAATTAAAGAAGACTGTGGCAAGCCAGAAATTGTAAAAGTTTCTATTATTGATTTACGTACAATGCTGACTCAAAGACCAGGAGCACAAGCGATAAAGTAAGGCTGAAATGTATTATGTCTCTTATTATGGGTTCTATTGTTTTTAGTTCATACAATGTTGTGTCCTATATAGTCATATATGAACAATAACAATATGTATTTCAATAACAATGTGTATCTAGGAGATGTTTTGCTTCATACAATATTAGTATTTATTTATTATCTGTATGCACCGGCTCTGAATTGCAAATACAATTATTTTGTTTGAACTGTTGCATACGATTTTACTTTTTAGACTATCTGCAAAAATAAACATGTTTGAAGTTACTGGACTGCTGCAAAATCTGTCAACCCCAATTCTTCTGACCTCAAGAAGTGCTGAAGTTGAGAATAAGAATCCTCTCCTCAGCCTCCTGTTTGAAACAAATCCTTTTGATGGATCTGCGGACCAGAGGTTAAGAGTTGAAGCACAGCCTTTGGAAATTGTGTATGATGCAGTAAGTAAAACCACCAGATTACTTAAAGAATGAAAAAATAAAAATAAAAAAATAAAATACAATTGTTTTGTAATTTTATTCTGTGTATGAAAAACTTTTTATGTACTTTTGGACATTCTGAGGTATTAACATCCACTAAATTATAAATTAACTTTTGAATTCACTAAAAGTGTTTTGGACTGAAATCCCTGATTGACTGAAAAATAAAAGTAGTTTAATTGAGATTTAGTAAAAATAATACCCTCCTATGTGAGTTACTGTACCAGACAAACCTGTTTTGGTAGTAGTACATTCAAAATTAGTCCAGTATTGTTACATGTTTTATACTTTCTCTTTTAAGGTAACTGTGAACAGTTTGTCAGAATTTTTCATGCCTCCCCAAGATATGCAGCTGGAAGAGTTGACTTCTGCCACTTTGATGAAGCTTGAAGAATTCCAAGACAGGACATCAACAGGTGCAAAAAAGTGGTCATATTTAAGCTATACAGACTACTACTGGGGAAGAGGCAAGTGCTTTCAGCCCCCCAAAAAAAGAAAAAGGGGAGGGTTATATGAGTCTGTTGTAAAGATCTAAACAGTGGTGGTTCTAAATGCCTAAAAACACACCAGCAGGCTTAATATACAGCATGGTAAGAGTGTTGGTGTTACAGTTAAAATGACCCCATAGTGGTCATGATTTGGTGAAGATTTCAATATAATTAAATAGAAAAATGGCTTTTCAGTTAATTACTTGTAATTGCTATTAGTTTTCCTTATAAGCATATGGATTACTCTTGTTTCGGGGTCCACCACCTGCACATTAATTGCTTATATATCTTGGAAGATTTGTTTTACTAGGTTTAAACACAGCGAGCATAATCTACACCATTGTGGAACTTATTGGATGCCCTTTTATATTTTGTTTGTGGTGACACTATTGTCAAAACAGCTGGATTTTATTTCTTTCAAACTGCAGTAAGAAATGACTGTACCCTTGATAGAGAAGAACCCTTAAATGGTGGAGTATTAGATAAACAATGTACTACTGGTGGCTGTATTAGAAAAGTATCAGTATCGTGAAAAAGATCACCTACTATATAATTATATACATGTAAATACTATGCTATATGTACTGACCAACAAACTGGTTTTGTCTGTCTATCCCTAGATTCTGATCCTCAGGTTTTCTTACGATTTGATATGGAGAAGCACATCAAAAAATTGTGAAGTATTGAAACTATAAATTAGTGAATAGTACATGGACAATGTATTGTCTGCATGACCTAACTGTAAATTAACTGAGATTGAGGATTGTAAGTTAAAGTACTATCTAAAGAATTGCTTGTTTACCATAACCTGGATCTGAGGCTATGTAATAAAACTGGTACAGTATTTGCAGTACTGGTAGGATGAATTTTACGTATGTTACTTTTAAATGCTGCTATGAGGGTATTTTGAATGACCTTCTGTGTTGTGCTGTTTTGAAGTCCAAAAGCTTTGAAGGGAAAAAATGTAACAAGGGACACAGCTATAGCAGACTGATCAATAAAATGATGGCTCACTGCTGGAGTCCTTTTGAAGCAATATGAGAGCGATTTGAAGTTCATCCACTGATGTCAAACAGGATGTGTGCTTAGTTGAGTTAAGAGGTTTTATGTCATGTGTACAGTCATTGTACGGTACTTCCTTTAGCCATTCTATATTTTTAATAGTACTGTATTATAGCCCATAATTTTGGACAATAATGATTTAATTAGTTATTGTTCCCAGTTAACTACTTTTTTTTGGTTCCAAGCTCCATATAAAGACCTACTCAGCAAGAACAGTATTTGTCAGTCCATTTGGTGGTTGTAATATAAGGATTTCACTGCTTGAATTTAGCATAACTTCATGAATAGAAAATGATTCCTAATATACAGTCAACCTCAGGTAACTCAACACCCAACGGGGATGCCATTTAGTGTTGATTTGTCCAAGGTGTCGAGTGAACCATGGCATTAACGTGTATTTATAAAATGGGTTGGGAGATATCTGTGTCCTGATTGGCTGATAGGCATTCCAAGTCAATGAATTATTAATAGTACAACCAACGGGTAAAAAGCAACTAGGACTTACTACAAACAGATATTATTGCGCAGAGCGTTTTAAGAACATTTTTAAATAAATCCACACATTCCTGGAGGATTTAGACTGCAACAGTTCGGTAACGGTAATCATTTTAAAAATGAAACCGTGAGTACTACAAGACACCTCTCTCTCGGTACTGCTAAAATTAATACAGTTGAAGCCAATAAAGAAGAGCGGAATACTCAAAAAATCACCACTTGGGCTCTGTCATTTTTAATGATTGGTCAGCACAAACAAAAAAATAATATGGACCGGAAAACTGCATCTAAAACTGAAATAAACACAGTTTTAAGAAGTTTCTTTGCTGAGTGAGAATGTATAATTCATATAAAGTAATAACCCATAGTTTGTTATATTAGTACAGCAAAATACCATGTTATATTTTAATTGAAAGGTTATGGAAAGCAGATCTCTCGCTCTCTTTCTCTCTCTGATCGTAATATTATTATTATTTTTATTTTTTTTTTTAATTTTTAATTTTTATTGGATCAAAAATCAAGAAAAAAGCAAAACAGAAAATAGACACAAAATAGTTCCATACAATAGACATCAGTTGTAACATAAAGTTGTCATGGGCAGGGGGGGAAAAATCTCAATATATAATTATACATAGACTTTATAGCTTTTGCATATATTACAGGTCTTAATGACTTTTTTGTTATTAGATTTTTTTTATTATGCTAATATATTGTTCCATTTCTTTTGAAAACATGAAAAAAATTAGGTTTTTGGATCGTAATGTTAAAAATGCCTGCAATCTTTTCCACTCGTGTGATGACATATTCATGTGACAGACATGGACCAATCAAAACGCGAGACTGTTATGCAAATACTGAAAATGTTCTGATAATGTATTTAATTTATATAAATCTATTTAATTTCTTATTAAAAATAATTTGTTTATCTATTAAATTCATTGAAACTATTACATTTATTGGAACCATTTTTCTTTCGGTAGTAATATATTTAGGAAAACACAAACCTAGATTAATTTTTAAATAAAAATCTACCTTTATTTCTAAAAACTAGTAACCCTGTTTTATAAGTGCAATGAGACACTCCAGGGTGTTGGTTGTGCTAAAATAACTGCACTTCCAGTGGCTACAGGCACTTGACCTACGGCCTTGTGCCTTACTACGCCCCTGGTCATGTGGTTATCCTAGCACAGCTAACACCCTGGAGTGTTTTATTCCTTATATAAGTAACAGAACTCACACGTTTACAGTATTACAGTATTTACAGTATTTTTTTGTTAAATGTTCTTATGAAAACGGTTGAAAGAACTGCAGTGAATGAGTCAATTACAGTATCTCATATAATTTAATTGAAATAAAAATTAATAACATAACTACAGCGTTATTTTTACGAAAACAATCCAACAACAAACTGTGCACAAACTGGCAGCAAAAACTTTACTTTTAGTTTCCCACAGAAACCAAACATTGTTGATTGTTTCGCATGCAAAAACATGTGCGTTGAAAGTTCTGCTGACAAGCTTGTTATCCCGAATAACCTGAGCTTTAAAGCCAATTGAACAAGAACTAATACAACTCATTGTGAACTGACAATGTAACCAACTGCACTTTGTAGTTGCGAAGGAATGAATAAACGATCTGTTTCCAGTCAGAGGTCAGTCACGAGAAACGACAGTGTTGAGTTATTCACTAGTCATTTTAATAGTTTTTATCCTTTTGTAACCGGTAATATGTGCTGAGTTACAAGTAAAGCGTGGTGTCAAATAAAAAAATTAAGAGACAATGCATATATTTTATATGGAGAAAATTCAGGACCAAGACTGTCGAATTAAGCGAAGGTGTCCTGTTATCTACCATTCGAGTTAACCAAGGTTGAATGTACTTGTAGTAAACTCCCCTCAGTCAGATACAAGTGAAGCTAATTGTTTGTGTGTTCCATTTTAATACCCACAGGTAATTTATGCACCTCTATGTACGTTTGTTTGTGTTAATCTTCCTTTTTTGTTCAGTGGTATCTTGAGAGAAATTGTCACTGATCATCTTACTTAGAAAATTGATTCCTTTGCACAAATTCTTGAAACTAGTCATGGTGACCTGCCTTTTCATGAACATAGATGGACTGAAGAAGGGACTATCAGCAAACCTTTTATATCCTCTTTTATTTTTGCAGGATTGATGTATGTTATAGAGACCCAAAAAATACTGGATCTGAAAATTAACCTCATGGCTTCCTACATAATTGTTCCTTAGACTGGCTTCTATACTTCCTCTGAGAATATACTTGTCCTGGACCTTGGTCATCTCAAAGTAATTGGTGTTAAGTTATTCTCCTGAATGTTGTATTGCCCTAGAGTTTGTATTGTTTTATGAATGTAAGCATTTTCATGTGAAGTTTTATTGGTTTTAAACATTTAGCAACTTTTTTTTTCTTTATAAAGGTAACCAGTAAAAGTCGTAAAGGTCTGCCACAGTTAACAGTAGGACAGAGCTGCATTGAGGATATAATGTCCAGGGCGTATGAGAGTTTCAATGTGGAGTTGAGCAGTTTGCAATTACTGTATAGCAAACCAGGTTGGTGTCTGACTACAGGAACTGCGTAGTTTTGCAGCATATCTTTCTTCTTTGTGTATTGGACCCAGAACTCACTGTCCTAATGTTTTTGTTACAGAGCAAGACTGGAAGAATTCTTGGAAGTCTAAGCAGTCCTCCCTACACATTTTGGAGCCTGTGGATTTGAGAGTAGACTTTAGCAGACCTATGGTTGTAAGTGATCCAAGGATGCCAAAGTAAGTTGAAACAAAATGTTCAATATCATTCCCCTTCCGATTATGCCCTGTGAATAGTTTGTTTTTGTTTGAGGGCCAAACATTTCTAGTTTATTTTATTTACTTGCCAAATGCAGCAAGTCCATAACAAAAAAAAAAAAAAAAAAAAAAAAAACTGCATAGCAATAATAATTGTTTTTATAAAAACTTACTTAGTAGGGATATTGAATGTTCATTGTTTGCCCCCTAAAGACAGTAAGAAACTGATTTACACTTCCTAGGTAAGGTGTATAGCCAACATTGAGAAGGGAATGTTAAAGAAATCAAGCAATGACAGATGAAAAACTTTTATTTATTTATTTATTTATTTTTTTAAAGTAGCTAATTCTGTATGTAATAATTAAATAAACTTTTCCATAGTACATGCACAACATAATGTCATCAACTACACTGGCAGCTTTTGGTTTTCATATTGGTGGTGTGTTATAATAATACAAAACTTTTTAGGATAAAGTCCCTAAACAAATTGATGACCTATCAGTGCAATAAACATGTAATTATTTTTGGAATGGCATCAGAGCTGTATAATATGTTGCATTCTGGCATGGAAAAGTAATACCATTTTTCTTCTTTGATATATATTTATTTATTCAGGGAGTTATTAACACATTCATTAAGTAATGCAATATTTTAACATTCACTATAAAACCAGTGTGAGTTTCAGATGTGCTTTTACACATGGATTTTTCTCTTCTTAAAACAGATTCAAAATTTTTGGTGAATTGCTTTTGCTGTCTGTTCGCATTTCGAATGAAAAGGTCAGAGACGTTCTTGCATTGATTGACAGCATTCCATTGCCAAAAAGCCCGCGTGCCCCGTTTGCCTCAAATGCTCAGAGTACTCCACAGGTAAATCAATACCACTAATTTATTATTATTATTATTTTATTTTTTAATTTTTTTTTTTTATTTTTATTTTTTTATCAAAAACATACTCCCCTGCTTGTTTCCATTCCAAAAGGGTAGTTTTACCTTTTAGGGTTGCAAACTTTAAAGCCAGCTTGCCACCATGTCACATAGTAGGACAAATTTGCTCTTGCAACTTCATTCAAACAACATCTTTTAATCTCTGTTTGCAGCAAAAACCCTTTCTATTATTGTTTTTTTTTTAATTAATATAACATTTCCTGAGAATCTGTCTATTTTTTAAAAATTATGTAAATTATTTCCCAGATTGTTTAATTAATTTAATTGGATTACTGACATAATGAAACCCAAATGTAACATCATACATTTTTTGCATTACATCTTATTATTTTTATTTTTTTAGGTCAAATTTCTGGTAAGAATTGAAAAAAAAAAAAAAAAAAAAAAAAAAAACTGAAAATAAAACATATGACGCAAAAGAGAAATGTAAATAAGAATTGTCTGAACCACATTTGTAACACTACTAACTTTCTGAGTTAACAGGACATTGTATTTGTTTTTTTGTTTGGGTGTTTCTCTTACAAATGCGAAATATGAACCATCACTAATGGGTTATTCCCTTTTAAAGAACCCAGGAACTGAAGTGTGTATACCAACAAACTCCAGCGAGAGTGCATGATGCAGTGCGAGTTGCCCTGACAAAAGCACACTGCGGCCATTTGCAAATTCTCTTTTCCTTTTTCACTAGAGTGAAAGCATCTTTGCTAAGTTTTCATTACTTACTCGATTTGTGCCTTATTAAACTGTTTTTTGCAGGTTTCTGTCTTACAACAGTGTTCTTTCCATCGGTCGATATTATCTACCTTGGTTAAAAAAAAACAAAAAAACTTTCTGCTGAGTTTTGAGCTGGTTAACCCAAATCAGCCTTGCACCAGCGGGAGCCTGCGACTTGCGTTCACCCTCCCCTGGGTCTAGCTCACTCTTTGCAGCGGAGTACTCTCGTCTGGACAGGGCTCTGTTCCAGAAATAAAAATAAAAATAAATAAATAAAAATATAGTTCGACCCTGGCTGGGATAGTTTTGTTATCTTTTGTGTGTCATTACTGTTATGTTACTGTTTACTCCCTTCCCTTGTTTTTCTTTGTTTTACAGAAAATTTGATCAAGTTCAGTGGGCTCACAGGACACTCTGTATTACGGCTGTAGTACAGGGGCTATCTTCTGTCTGAGTGTAGTATTTGTGCTGCTCATTCTACAGTTGCGTGCATCTTTTCGTGAGATCTGCTTTTGTGGGATTGCCTTGCTACTGTTGTGCTTTAGCACAAGGTTGATGTCTTCTTTTTGGTACCTCGTTACCGACTCTATATTGACGAAATAAATAACAGGAATGGTACCTAGCCTCTCGGTACCGACGGTATACCTCGGTACTGGGGCTGTTAGGTGAGTATTAATGTCCCATACCGACGTCTCGTTGGGGGGGGGGGGGGGGGCGCGGGCGCGGACTTTGCGGTTCAAACGGAACTAACGGATCGGTACCGAGCCATTTTCAATTAGTTTTCTGTACCGGTAGCATTCATACTCGGTACCTAAACAACTTCAGTACCAGGTTTGCTGGTACCAACGTATTGCTGTCAATACCAGAATTGGTACCAAGCTTGCTTGCTTTTGGTACCAATTGTACTAGATATTAGGTACCCAGACTAGTGTTTTACTAGTCTGTAGTTACCAAGCCAGATACAGAGCATAGCTCAGTATTATTATTTTTTTTTTCTGTGTGCTCAGCCTATTACATAGGCAATAAGCACTATGTTTCACAGTTGTGTTCACTGTGGGGCCAAGGTGCCAGCAGCTGATGGCCATGAGAAATACGTGCGCTGCTTAGGCTAGGAACACGCAGAGCGAGCTCTGGAGGACCCTGCCTTTTGCACACAGTGTGATGTTTTCAGCAAGCGATCCCTACGGACCTGGCTTATGCACCAGTTGAGTGATAGCTCCACCACTCCTGCGCAACTACCTCCTACAGAGAGCTGGTAGCAGTAGGGAGCGCTGTAGGGAGGGCAGTTCCGGAGAATGCTGCTGTAGGGACCGCCATTCCAAGGAACGTAGCCAGAGGCCCTATTCTGCGGAGTGCAGTGCCAGGGCACTTAGCTCCAGGGAGCCTACCTCTAGGAAGGGACACAGGAGAAGCCCCACTTTCTCTTCCTCATCCTGTTCCTCTCCTGCTTCTTCTCCTTCCCCCCAAGGAGTAAGAAGAAGAGGCACAGGTCCAGGTCATCGGACCGCTGACGTAATATGTGCGAACATCAACAGCAGTCAACTCTGACCCAGTTGTTGCAGGAGCGGTCTTTGCCAGTACAGGCACCTGCTGCGCCTATACAAGCACCTACCCCCCCCTCCCCCCCCCCCCCCCCTCCCCCAGTCCGTAGTTTGAGTCGTTGGGGGAGGAAATGGAGGAAGATCTCTCTGTCCTTGCTTCGGAAGAAGCGGATGAGCAAGAGGGGTTTGTATTGGAGGAACAAGCGGCATCGGAGCCGCTGCCCCTACCTCCATTACCTAGGGAGCTTATACCCTTGATGCGTCGAGCCAATGAAGCACTTAAGGTGCCATGGCCAAGCACAAAGGCCGAGAGGGGCTCAGTGTTTGACGAGCGTAAGGAGATTCCATCTGAAGCCCCACCCATCCACCCGGATTTTTGGCAGGAGCTTATCCTGTCATGGCAACACCTGGCCACAGCCCCTGCCACCCATAGGCCGGGCACGACCTATAGGGTGCATGAGGGGGATAAGATGGGACTGGCCCAGTTCACCCCAGTGGGATCGACCATATCAGCCTTGGCGCAGCCAGCGAACCTGGCGTTGCTGTCCAAGGATGCCACTTGTGCGAACAAGCAATGCGTCTCTGATCACCGATTTCATACTACGCAATGCGTCTCTGATCACCTCTTCATACTACGTCTGAAAGTGAATCATGCCAAAAGCCAGTCTGGACTCTTGGTCCATGACAGCTGCTCTGTCGAACGACAGGATGACAAGCATTTCGGCCTGTCTAGACTTCTTCCGGTTAGGCAGAGCTTTACCAGTGGTGACTTCTGGGCTTGATGGCAGCAGCTTCTCAATCCCTTCCCCTGGGCCTTCTACATATGCGGCCCCTAACTGTTTGGTTCAAGAGGATGGTCCCTCACCCAGTGCTCAACCACAACCGCTTAGTGACAGTGTCCAGATAGTGTCTCCAGTCTCTCTCTTGGTGGAAGCAAACAACCCAACTGCGCTTAGGCATCAGGCTGGGGGCAGTTACAGGAAGAGAAGTGATCACCACCGACGCATCCAACCACGGTTGGGGTGGAACGGTCGGGGTGCACAAGGGATGTGGCGTCTCCCTTGGTGGGGCCGACACATAAATCTTCTGGAACTGCAAGAGGTGTTTCTAAACCTTCAGTTCTTTCTGGAGGAGATCAAGGGGAGACATGTGCTTGTCCGGACGGACAACACGACAGTGGTGGCTTACATCAACCACCAAGGTGGTACAAGGTCGTCCAGTCTCAACAGGGTGTCACCAGGTTCTGCTTTGGGCACACACCCACCTCCTCTCTCTCCGAGTGATTCATCTACCTGGAGTAGTAAACACCGCCGCGGACCCTCTTTCGAGGCAGGTTCTGGATGGTGCAGATTGGAGACTCCATCCCGAGGTAGTGAGCCTCATATGGGAGCGGTTCGGGAAAGCGGAGATTGATCTCTTTGCCTCCCGGGAGTCGACTCATTGCACCCTGTGGTTCTCCATAAAGAGAGATGAAGGGTGTCTAGGGGTCGATGCACTGGCTCACCAGTGGCCAGCATGACCACTGTATGCGTTGCCGCTGTTAGCACCGCTACCACTGTGTTTAGAGAAGATCAGACAGGACAGGGCCATGGTCCTACTAGTAGCACCTCACTGCAACCTACTCAGTCAGGCGCAGGGCAGTCTGTGGCACCACGACCCATTGAGCCTGCAGCTCTGGGTTTGGCCCCTGAGCGGCTGCATTTGAGCAGTCTCGGTCTGTCTAATAGGGTGATTGACACCTTACAGAGTGCAAGGGCTGCCTCAACTCGTTCTCAGTGTGGTTACAAGTGGGGCGTTTTTCAGACGTGGTGTCTGTCATGGGGTGAAGATCCCACGACATGTACAATGATGGTAATCTTGCAGTTCTTGCAAGACCTGCTGGATGAAGGGAAGAGCCCTTCTACTTTAAAAGTTTACCTGGCAGCTATTTCTGCATGCCATGTTAAGATCAACTCGGTCTCCCCAGGAGCACATTTTCTGGCAGGACAGTTTCTGAAAGGGGCTAGGAGTCTTTGTCCCCTGAGAAGGTACATTGTTCCTCACTGGCTGTTGAATGTTGTGCTGAATGCACTCACGAAACCACCTTTTGAGCCTATGCAGTCCGCAGAGCTCAAATTCTTGTCTTTTAAAACAGCTTTTCTTTGGTAGCTGTCACTTCTACAAAGCAAGTAAGTGAGCTACAGGCCCTATCCGTGGCTAAAGTTTGTTTATTTTTTGCACAAGGGAGGTCACGAGTGACACTTCGGACCAACCCTGCATTTTTACCGAAGACAATTTCGGTTTTTAATGTCAATCAGTCGGTGGAGTTGGAGGTCTTTCACCCTCCCCCTTTCCAATCCGACAAAGACAGCATGCTCCACACACTGTGCCTGGAGAGGGCACTGGCGTACTATGTGGAGATGACAAAAAGTTGGCGCCAATCAGAGCAACTCTTTGTTTGCACCGGCTCTCAATCCCAAGGGCAGGCTCTGTCCTATCTGAGTGCCTATCTTGGTGGCTGACGGAGACCGTGAAGATGGCATATTAACTTTCCAAGTTGCACCCCCGAGAAGATAACTGTCCATTCCACTAGGGGGCAGGCCACTTCTTGGTCGATGTTCCAGGGCGCATCTGTCACAGACATATGCAATGCAGCGGTATGGACGACTCCCCATACGTTCACGAGGTTTTAAAGGATGAACATCGTGGATCCGCTGTATCCTGGATTTGGATCACAGTTGCTGAGGGCTGCTTCGGAGGCCATCCCCTCAACCACGGATTGATCGTTAGGTAACCTAGTTACCTTAGGACAGCTAGCACCATTAGCTCAGAAGAGTCTTGCGGCTGTCCTCACAACAGATTGGATATACTTACCCATTAGTTATGGTTCATATTTCGTATTTGTAAGAGAACATTAGGTTATTTTCATAACCCTGTTTCTCTGAAATAGAAATATTAACCATCAATCTTCACGGTCGGTGCATAGACACAAGATTGAAAAGTAAAAGAGAATTTGCAAATGGCCGCAGTGTGCTTTTGTCGGGGCAACTCGCACTGCGTCATGAACTTTTGCAAGAGTTTGTTGGCATACATGCTTCAGTTCTTGGGTTTTTAAAGGGGAATAACCCGTTAGTGTGGTTAGTATTACTATTTCAGAGAACCACGGTTATGATAATAACCTAACGTTCTATGTATCACAGGCCCGGAAGTACCCTCTTACCATGACACCACAGTTAACCCCAAGGAGTCAACCCCTGCCTAACCTTAAATCATCTGTTATGTTTGAGTCAGGTAGGGTTTGAAATTGTGATTCAGTATTTGCACTTTTGTATACATGAGCATGAATGTATTACATTTGGAATTTTCAGTTATTCTGTGTTTTGTCAATAGAGTTCGTATTAAGTTCTAATATGTTAAGTATAGTTTGTTAGATCGAAATTGTTTTGATTCAAATGGTCCATATTCTTCCAGGATTCAGTCTATATTACTGAGAAAGTAATCGCAATGTCATTTTTATAATTTAATCCACAGAAATGGAAGAAAAATTTTATGACGCTCCAAGCTCTCCGGTGGACGATTTACCATTTTTTGAAGCACAAAGCAACTCTTTAAAAAGAAAAAGAAATCCTTTAAAAAAGCAAGAGTCTGTGAAAAACATGACTAATTTTCAACTGAGGTTTGAAATAAATGAGGTATGCATGCTTTATTATTGAGACAGTACCAACTGATTAACCACCTATTTTTATTTTGGAATATTTTATGCTTACTATATAACTGAACAAGTTATTTAATCTATACGTGTTCGAAAGGCCAGTTTACACTCCATCACTCGACTGTCGCTCGACTTATCGTCCATTGGTGCACTATAAACGCACAGCGATACTGAAGTTCCGCTTGACCCAAGAAGTATTTGAGCAGAAATGCAGAAAATATTAAGTGCTTCAGATAGTTTTCACTTCTAAGAAGGAGACAACGAATACTAATTTTGGTTAGAGGACTCTGAGACCTTTTAAGTAATGATTTCCTACACATGTACATACCTAACCACAAACAAGTAAAAAATAAAGATAAAAAAATTAGGAACACATTCTATTATTCAGTTTCTTCGTCCAAGAAAATATTCACTGTTTTACTGTAATTTAATTTAGCTGAAACGACAAAAAGCTGAGCAAGCTGAAAACGGGACTGCTGCTACAATATCAGAAAACAACAATTGTTAACAGATCATGTATAATATAGACATAAAATAAAAGATTTGTTACATTCTAGGCTTATCTATTTTGATACTTGGTTCTACAGACTAAACTCATTTTTAATTTCACTTTGATTACGGAAAAGACGAGCTGGGTTGGTATTTGTTGAGCTCTGGTGTTCCGTTTTGTTATGAATTCATCTTGATTTTATTTGTGCTGTATTGCAATGTAGCTCTCATTCTGTTATTTTTATTGACTGAATTCTAGAAAAAAAATAGGTAGGTAGGTCAGTAGCTAAATTAGATATATAGACAGATATATTGTTTGATAAATCATTTGATTTCAAAGCTTGTTTATTCATTATATTCCATTTATAATTACATTTTATTGTCCTACTTTTCTGCATTGTGGTTGTTTTAATATTTTTTGAACATATATTAAGATATGACATTATGTGCCGGTCAAAAAGAAACACAATCTTGAAGCCTTTCATTTGCCATGCATGTAATTCTCTAGCATTCTCATTTGTCTGCTGATCTTTATAATCTCCTCTGTCTACTGCAAATCATCAATTGTTATCTTTGTATAATGTAGCAACAACATCAGCAACGCGGTCAAAGTCCAGTTGATTTGAACTCTCAGTGACTCTGCCAGCAACCTGTCATTTTCGAGCAGGGCCATTGTCGGGCGACACCATAAACTACACAGCGATGGGACAGGGATGTGTTTGCTGTCGAGTGATGGAGTATAAACTGGCCTTAACTCTATTCCATACCTGTAACTGTTAAAACAAAAAAAAGTGTGCATGTTCTTTTAGCCTTTTATATACATAAATAAGGTTAGTTAAAAGTTTTCAAGGTGCTTCAAAATGAAAATTAAGCATTTTTCAATCACTATGGTTTACCCCTTGTTTTAACATTACATATATGGTTTCCTTAGGTGTCAATTCAGTTATGTCGTCTTTCTGAAAACGTGGAACTGACAGTGTTACATCTGTACATTGAGGGACTTGGCACAGAGCTGAACTTGCGATCGTTTGATATGTCATCCAGTACTTTCCTAAAAGAAATCTGCTTGAAATGTCCAGAATACATGGGTAAGTTGGTACAAGTTATTACTGTAGTTGTTGTTGTTATTATTAGGAAAAGCTGAGGAAGATTTATTTATTTATTTATTTATTTTTAAATACTCTAAAACCTCCATTGCAATTTATAAAATGTGATTATCTCTATATCAGGCATGCTACCTCTTTTTTTTTTCTAGATTCGAAAGACAAACCAGATTATATCATTACAACTCAAGACAATTCAGAGACTGATCTTCTTACCTTGGATTACATTAAGGTATCCTCTGTTCTAAATTACCTCCTAAAATATCATTTTTTATAAAATAAATAATGTCTTGCATGTTTTAAGTTAATTATAAATACCTTAGATTTAATGTTTGTATTGCTTTGACAGTTTATCTTTTACTTCAGTCTGTTTTGGTCAATCCAATTCCTAAGTTAACACCTTATTAACAACCTATTTCATAGGCAGAGAAGAATGGTCCAGATTTCAAAATGCTTTATAACAATACAGAATAGCTTATAAAGGTAATAATACTCTATTTATTTTGTTTATTTAGTTGAGAAGGTTTTAATAATTTGCAAATACGCTTCTCGGTGTTGGGCATGTTACTGAAAAAAAACTTGTTACTCGTTTCTTCAGAAAAAAACTAATATAATGTCCTTTAGGGTTGTAACAAATGGGTACATTTTGACCTTCGAAGGTTCAGAACACATTAGTGAAAGATGGTTCTAACCTTTGATGGTACTAATTTGCATAATGTACTGGTGACGTCACCTTAGCTGCTATTTATATTTGACTGGAAATCCTATTATCTTACTGGTAATCCATAGACTTGGAATAAAACATTCAGATGTAGTTTAAAAATACATAATATAGAACAATAATCATGTTTTTAAAATTTAAATAATGTACCCTGCGCTAATGCACGGCACCTGCGCCATACAGAGTTGCTATATTTAACGATTTGGTAGTGGATTTTAATACAACAACTTTTGTTTTTGTTATATGCATTATACAAATCAAAAGTTCGAATTTTACATGTGACTGACATTTAATGTGTGATTTTATACTACAGTGCACTCTGTTCAGAGTCTCATCCGTTCTGGATGATTTGATTCATATAAGCGGTTGATTCTTAAAAGCGGACCTATATGATTACTGTGATGAAGTGCTGCAGAATCAGTGTGTTAGTTGAGAATGAGAAGAGCTTTGTTCCCTGTAGTGTAATAGGTTGACCACTAGATGTCATGAGTTCCCGCATGTGTGCATGCCTCCGGAAAATCCATAGTTGTTTGTTTCCTTAACAAATTAAGGATAATGGTCAATTGGTTAACTGCTTGCTAAAGTTAATGATACCTTGGTAAAAAGGGCTTAGCCAATAGCTTTGATGGGGGTATAGATTGAGGAGTAAGGAAGTGTGCGCGCATTGCTGAAGCTGAAGTAAGAGAAAGAAATCAAAACCAAAGAGTGAGTATGAGATCTATTTGTTCCAGTACGATACTGTGCAAATAATTAAAGTAATCGCAGTACGTGTGTAGTTCTGGGGGGAACGTATGGATTTGGGTAAACAGCTTATCTGTCCTTACGTCAGACAGGGGCCACACAAAGTGTTGTTTAGTTAGTGCTCCAACTGAGAGCTAGCTTTATTTTGTTTGTTTTGTTATCGGTTGTTTCCCCACTGCAGTGTAAGAACTGAAACCAACACCTGTTTTAAACTGTAAATCCAAGACACCAGACTGATCGTTTACACTGCCCTTGGCCACATCACATTACAATTATCAAAAGAGCCTCCGCACATCAGCAGTTTAAATACAGTATACAAATGTCAATGGTGCTCAATCACTCATGAATCACTCAGTCCTCGTGGATAAGCAACTTGTTATATGATCATGATTATGTTAACTCAAAGCTACAAAATCCTATTTTACAGTATACTTGAGAAGCGGGCATCTTGTGAGGGTGCCTAGTTTACTGCGGTGTTACGTGTAATGGCCTTCTGAATTAAAATGACATTACAGTACAGTATTTTACTGTCAGGACTACCACTGTATTTAAGCATCTGTGGCTTACTTAGTTTCAGTTATCATAAAAAATCTCACAGTTTTTCACAGTGTTAAACCCTTTATGATAAATGTGACCCATGACATTAACCTCCATCTAATATGGCTGCCATGACTTTGTTGGTTAAGTTCCATTGCTAGTGTTGTCCAGTGCAGGGTTTCCCAGTCCTGGTCCAGGGGGACCCCTGTGTCTGCTGGTTTTTATTCCATCCAAGTTCTCAATTACTTAATCAAATGATTAATTGAACTAATAATGTGCTTAATAAGACCTTTTTTGATTGTTCTCAGCTCCTAAAAACTTTACAATTGTATAACCTAACATGAAATCTCTAATTGTTAAAAAGCTGAAAACAATTAAAATAAGCTAATGAGTAGTTCAATTAAGTAATTGAGAACTCAGTTGGAATGAAAAACAGCAGGCACAGGGGTCCCCCAGAACCAGGATTGGGAAAAACTGGTCCAGTGGATATGAACTGTGTCAGACTCTTGTCACCTGGATTTTACCTCTGGACATATTTCACACATCCATTTTACTTCATGTGTACATGAAATACTGGCTCTAATATGACAGTCCTTTTTTATTATGATCCCATGAATTCTTTGTTGTTCATAACACTGCCATTTCTGGTTTCCTAATTTCATTATTATTCTAACAACTATAGGTGAACTTTAGCTCCCTGGATGTCCACTTACATATAGAAGCACTATTGAATGCCATGAACTTTTTAAGTAACCTCATCCCACCGTCAGAAAAAGACACATCTAAAGAATCTGCCCTTGCAGTTGGACAGGAGAAAAAAGAAGAGACGACTGTAGCCAAGAAATCAAGTATGACTTTATCATCATTCTACCATTATACTACTGTCTACAACCATGTTCACTTTGTATGAATATACATTTTAACGTTATACAAAACAACATTTTAAGTGCAAGACAGCTTTTGAGGTTGCTATCTCATTACATTGTATGTGTAACTAGTCATTTTATATACATTTTGTTTTATTTTGCCCAGCTCCCAAGAAGCCTAAGTTTGAAGATGCCATCAGTCTACATGTCCTTGCAGACTTGTTATGCTTGAAAATTTACCTTCGAGGACAGAAGGGACAGATTTCAGAGATAAGCATTGAAGGTACAGTACATTGCACAATCTTGCTTTTTGAAAAGCAGTCTTTATTACTTGCTATCAAGCCATATTGTTATAAAATTATGTATATTACACCTTTTGGTCACTGTTTACCACAGATCAGTATTAAGGTCTCCACACACCAATTGCGATGCGATTTGTCCTGCGATAAAATGGTACTTTCGTTGCGACACTACCTTTCACACCAGTGGCGACAGGTGTGCATGCTGTGATAGGCAACTCTTTGATTGTGCCATAAGCTGGGAAAAAAACACACGTATGATAGTCTTATTATACATCGAATACGAATGTATAATACATAATTGCTTTTCAGAATAGTTATTTCAGTAAAGGTAAACGAGTCATACACACCAGCTATATCTAGCTCCCTGGAAATAAACTGTCAAATGTTCTCTCTCAAAAATGTGTTTTTATAATCGTGTCCTTTATTGTACAACTCCAGGTATTTTGATACTGCAAGAATTATCTTTTCTTCTGCCATTGTTTACTGAAGGTGTGCAAGGAAAGCTGTTCCTCATTGGTCAGTTCCTTAGTTGCCGCGCAACAAAATCGAAAAAAAAAGACACCAATCCTATTTTTTCCCTACTTCGCATCGCAGGCAGTGTGAATGATTCATATAAAATTACATGTGTTTATTTTTATTTTTTCTGCGGTGTAGTGTGTCATACGACATTTTTGCTTGTCGCACCGTGTCTGGTGTGAAGAGGCCTTTAGGCTCCAAAATCATAATGAAACAAGTAACTGTATGAAATGAAAGTAGGCTTTTTCCCCACAACACAGTTTACTAACTTAAAATGTTATTTCAGCAGACAGTTAAGTAGTGCCATCTTGTGGTAGTTAGTAATATTTTCTTTGCCAGATACTTTATAAATCTAAGGCTACTACAGATCCAAACAAAATCTCAGAATTCTTGAATATGTTAGAGTTGCCCAGTATTATGGCAGAACAAGTGGAATTACTAGACATGCTTCTCACTTTACAGGAGCTGAAATCTGCAGCATCTGCCATGCAAAAGTTTAAATCTCCCGGCATGGATGGCATACCCCCTGAGTTATTACTGGCAGTATGGGACCAGATTGGACCCATATTACTAGATTCCATCAATTATTCGTTACAAATTGGCTCTTTCCATAGAGATCAGAAATCAGCTCTGATTAAAATCAACTCTTATTAAAAAAAAAAAAAAACAAAGACCCACTTGAGTGTTCCAGTTACAGACCTTTATTGCTCCTTAACTTCAAAATAAAATTATTTGCATCAGACTGGATTCATAAAGGGTCACCTAGCATCCGATAATATGTGCTGCCTTCTTTATATAACTGTATTAGCCCCTCACCAGTCCTTATCATGTGCAGTGCTTTCTTTGGATACAGAGAAAGCTTTTGATCACCTGGAATGGAACTATCTATGGGCAGTTTTAGAGCCTTTTTGGTTTTGGCCATTCATATATCAGTATGATTTGTACTCTGCATGAACACACTGCATGTGTTCAAACCGGTTCTGTTATATCCTTTCAGTTTCCACTCGAAAGATGAACATAGCAAGGGTGTCTGCTTTCTGCTTTTGTTTGCCATCTCATTGGAGCCTCTTGCTCAGGTCGTCACACAAAATACTGTCATAAGTCCCATCAATATACAGGGATCCAAACACCATATATCCTTTATGTTGACGATATACTGTTGTTATTATCTAATATCTCAGAATTGCTTCTCAAGGCCCTTAAACTATTTAATGATTTTGGTGTAATCTCTGGTTATAAAATAAACTGGTCTAAATCAGTTTTATTGCCTTTGAGCCCTGCATCAAAAACTAGTCCCCTCCTCCCTCTCATCCCTCTCCAACCTCAATCTGCTGGCTTCACATATCTGGGAGTTAAGGTATATTCTGACATCTAACAGATTAGCAAAGACATTTTTAGCTGCTCTAACCGAGATTAAATCTGATTTGATTAGGTGGTTTCCCCTGCAGCTCACACTCCAGTTCTCCCTCCTATTAACTTTTTGTTGTCCATGCTCCTATATCTTTTCCCCCTAAATACGTGGAAGGAACTAATTCTATCTGCTCTTGCTTTATTTGGAATAATAAATGCCCAAGAATTAGGCTAAAAACACTGCAATGTCTCAAAAAGCTTGGTGGCTTAGCATTACCTAACTTTTTAAATTCTGTTATTGGGCCTTCCAATTAAGAATACTTAAGATCTGGCTGAATCCAGAGACCTTGGTCTCTTGGCGCCCCATCAAAGAATTCCTAGTTAAACCAATCCGACTTCAAGACCTCCTGTTTTGTGGCCTCAAACAATATGCACTTTCTATTCGCATGGGTCCCATTCTTGCAAATACAATAGATTTATGGAGGAAAACAAACAAATTCCAAGGTATATCTCTCAACTTCCACAAACTCTCCTCTATTTGGAACAACTCTCTGCTGTTATCAGACTCTCAACCATTTACATATACACCTTTTTCCACAAAAAAATATGAATATCCTTGATGATATTTATGATGGTAAGGGCCTAAGGCTTATTCACTCCCCTGGTTTTCCTTCTTTCTGTACCTCCGGTTCCACCCAGCTCTTTGTGCGTATAGTATCCCATGGGGTACTGCCTTGCCCACTCACCCTGTAGTTAACTTTTTTTTGTTTGACACACCCCTTGAAAGGTATTTTCTCCTATTTATGATCTCTTTACTTAATAATTCCCTTCCAGTGATCACTATCTGGAATCAGGGTTCTCCCCAGGAATTCTGTACAGCCGGGTGGCAGAACATTATAGTCAGTAGCACTTTTAATGGAAAAATAAACTTGCCTTACCTCAGATACATAATACGACAAATAATTTAAGTAATGTGTTGTATTTCGTTGACTGTATCTGGTTGCACCAGATCCTTATTGTTAATGGCACAGTAGCATCTGCAAGATGAGCGGATCAGGTTTTTTCAGCCGGGCGGCAACAGCCGCTTTGCCGGGTGACCTGGGGAGAACCCTGGGAATAGAGAACTGAACTGTCCTTGGCTTGCTACTTTTCAACATTAATCGGTAAAGCTCGCTAAATGTCGAATTCCCAAAAGATATGAGTTTACCTGAAATTAATTTTATATAGGATAAAAGTCGGTAAAACCACTCACTATTTTTATTGTCTTACGAAAAATAGTCATTTAAAAGTCACCTCTAGTTTGTGTAGTTTTTATACTTGCTGTCTGTCCTGCCTCCATTCCGCTATGTATGGCTGGGGGTCGATGTGAGTCATCTCAGTGGTCCGTTAGAACTGTAGTTTCACTGTCAGTTATTTCACCCTGTTCTGACAGATATCGTTGACTGAAGCAGCGCTAGAATACTTGTCATGACTGTCAATCATCAAGACCTGCACCAAATGTGCACTTTCATCTGCCAGCTTTAGCGTCTGTCATTCAAAGCGCCTACTTTTGAAATTAGTGGGTTAAGGTGTATTAAGCTTCTGCTATAGGTATACATTGACAGTTACTAGTTTGATTTGAAAATGTAAGGGGAAAACACTTCATGAATATTGTGCACAATACCCTGACCGACGTCTGAAGTCTCCACGGCAGGATGAAGCGTGGCCATCTGCCTTGCCTTCCTTTGAGTCCAGCTGTGCTGAATAATGAAAGTGGAGAGATCAGATGCCAATTTAATAAGTGCAAGTTAGTTCTGTTCAACTATCAAATGTTTTGTTCTGTGCATATTATTTTTACTCGTAAATGTATGCTTTGAAAGTCTGTATTACACTTTTATGCTGTGTTTTCTAGGGTGTATTTGAGACCATTTTAAAATTTGTATAAAATCTTTATCTTTACAAGGTATAGCTCCAGGGTGACCGGACATTACCATAAAATAAGTTCTAATAAGTGCCGGGGCTGCTGGGAAATATAGTAAATAGACGCTGGGTTTCTCTTAAATGCCGGATTATGAATAATAATATAATGCTCATCATACTGAATGTTCCAGCCAATATACACACATGGCTGTACAGCCAATTTGTTTTTCAACAGCACTGAAGAGACCCTGAGGCTCAGGATGAATGATAAGAATACTGAATTTAATTTATTTTAAAAGGTACACGAAATGCATAGTTTTTTTTTTATTTCTATTTTATGATGTTATTCAATTTAAAACCAGTTGTGAAAATTGAGCGTCGTGAAAGTAAGTAAAATACAAACTTCTTTTCTGATATTAACAGTTGCCTTTTAGTGTATTTGCACGTGTTTTTTTTTTTTTTTTTTTTTTTTTTTTTTTGTGCATTTGAGTCCATAAATATTCATATTTTGCTCCTTTTTCAGCATTCTTATTTATCGATGCACATGTTATAAAAACAATTTAGGTTTGTGATAAAACTGGTACTTGTACTGATTTTATTGTTAATCTTCAAACAGTTTGAAGCATTTTTTAGTGTGTTGTGGGCCAACAGATTGAACTTATTTTTTGTATTAACCCAGTATTTCATGCGGTTGTTTTGCAATGAAGATCGTTGCTGGGTAATTTTTCATCGATTTGTCCATGCTTACCAATGTTTTGAGGGTGAACAATAAATATAATGTGTTAATAAAGATGATACTTATTGCTTTTATTAATTTTAAAACCATGCTTTTTTATTTTTTATTGTGCTGCAAGTCTACCTTAATACACTTTTGTGTTACAATATTTACAGGGCTGTCTTTACTGGATTGTACTTTATTAAATACAAACTGTTATTTCCCACTGACACAACTTTTAATGACGTTGCTGGAATGTTATAATTTATTTGCCGTTTCTATAAGGCTATGTGCAGAAAGCTTTTTCATGATTACGTCTGAAGTATTTGATGTTAGTGAGCTAACATAATAAATGCCGAGTCTCAAATAGCCGCAGGTCCTCTATGATGAGGGGAAATCCCCATCTACTTTTAAAGGTATGTTTAGCAGCCATCTCATGTGCCATATAAAAATAAATGGTCTCCCCAGGAGCTCATTTCCTGGTGGGGCAATTTTTGAAAGGCAACCGATGGCTTAGGCTACCGATGAAGGATGTGGTTCCTCGTTGGAGGTTAAATGTACTGATGAAACCTCTGTTTGAGCCCATGCACTCAGCTGAGCTCAGCTTTGTTTTTCAAGGTGGCTTTCTTCCTTGCAATCACCTCCACTAAGCGGTGAGTGAATTGCAAGCATTCTCTGTATCGAAAGCTTGTCTAATATTTTCAAAGGCCAGAACGAAGGTTACCCTTCGTATTAACCCGGCTTTTCATGTTAACCAGTCAGTGGAATTGGAGGCTTTCCATCACCCTCCTTTCCAATGTGAGAGGGAGCACTGGCTCCATATGCTTTGCCTAGTGTAAGCATTAGTGTATTGTGTTGACCAGACTAAAAGCTGGAGGCAGTCAGAACAATTCTTTGTCTGGTACGGAGCTAAGTCCCAAGGACAAACTCTATCTAAACAACGTCAGTCTGAATGGTTGACAGGCACAGTTAAGACTGCTTATGAACCGGCAAATCTGCCCCCGACAGAGAAGTTCACTAGCCAGGACATATGCAATGCAGCAGTGTGGGCTTCCCCCCCATACTTTTACTAGGTTCTACCGAGTGAATGTTGTAGATCCGCATAACCCTGGTTTCAGTACTAGAGTGCTGAGGACAGCTTCTCAGTCCACCATCAAAACAGAACATTAGGTGAGTTCACATCTTATGTCTCTTCCAGTTATTGCTGGATGTTGATTACTAGCACAAGGCGGTTTCAGCTAAGCTTTGTAGCTCAGTGAGGTACTCCCATGTCTTTGCGACAGCTTGGGTTTACTTCACCCATTTGTAATGGTTAATATTCCCTACTTGAAAGGGAATTCCCTGAAATAGGAATATTAATTATTAACTTCGCAGCATTCATGTTCGCAATCCTCGAAGGAAAATGACGTTGTCAGTGCGCGCAGCTCCTTTTATGCTCTCTGGGGCGGAGCAGCAGCTGCGTCACACTGCTCTGACGAAAAGTCTTTGGTATAAAGTTTCAGGTTCGAGTGTTATAACCCTTTGCAGTCCAATTTTCTAGTCCGACATCATCAGAAAGACCTAAAGCACAGGTCTCTAGTTTTTTTTTTCTCCGGATAAAGCTGAGAAAACCTTTTAATGGCCGAGTGAGACCGATATAAGCCGAATGAAGCCGGAAAAAAGGGCGTATCTCATAGCCCCATGCACTACAGTGATAACATGGACATAAACAAAGGAGATAACTGCTTCTGCATCCAGCACTCAAAGAATATCCAGACAATTGCAGAGCTTTTTGAGATGTTATAGTAATAAAATAATGACTTGGATCGCATTATTTTTGGTGATAAAACGAGTGATCAGTAGAGGATTTATCAGTATGCACGTCTATAAAGAGATATGTGAAAAATACAGCGAACAGCAAGTCCTTTTGCAATTCAGTGCCTTTTAAAGCTGTTTTACTCTGAAAAAAATTATTGGACCTGACGCGCCTGACAAGCTCTGAATAAATGGACTGCAAAGGGTTAAAGGGAAAACACTCTGTCTTAAAGGGGAAACGCCAATTTGTAATGGTTAATGTTCCTATTTAAACATTTTGTTGTATGTTGAATATGATAAAGGGGTTTCTCTAAATGAGATGTTTTTCAATGGCATAGTTTTTTTAAAGCGTAAAGGTCGATGTCACCCATTCTCTGCTTGAATTGGAAAATAAAGGTTGAAAAAAACATGTAAATTCTTTTGATACGTCGATATTAATGATCGATTTGGCAAACAAATAAAAATTGAATAGTAGCAAGTCTAGTCTACCCATGTCTAAGTTACTTGACTGCAGGTACCAGTGTGTCCTGGACTGCTCCTTCTTATTTGCAATCGAGACGATTCTTCCTAGCGGGATTAACAGCAGCCAAAAAAAAAAAAAAAAAAACATTCTGAAGGGCTGGGTAGAGTCTGGTCTACCGCTGCTTCACTTGATTACATTACCTGTCTGACATAATTTTGTTGGAGAGATCCACACTGAGGTGCCACCTTGCCAGCCCGGCAGTACTGGCAAGGTGGCACTGTAAAACGTGCTGTAAACGCTTTTATTTTTAATGCGAACCCCCGACTTTTTAATTCTGTTATTACTGGCATTTTGCTATAATTTTGCTGTCATATGTTTTTATGATTGATTTATATATTTATTTACTTCAGTACAGATTTGTATATTTGTTTTGTTATTTTAAAACTATAAACAAATAAAACATTCACAAAAAAATGCAAAGCCTGCTTTTAAACAATTTTTAAAATGATGCTGTTCTTTTCTGTAGACTATGTTCTTTATTAAATTTGTGTTTTTACAGGTCTTGTCTCGCAGGTAATCATGAGAAGGAAGGCAACTGAAGTACTGGCAAAGTTGAAGAACATTGTTATTTTAGATTATGATGAGGAAGCTCTTCATGAAAAGGTATGTTGTGATTATCTGAATTAGAAATATCAGGGAAAAGTGTACTTTTAGCTCAGTGACTATTTAGTTGATAAGACTGTTTGTTTGTTTTGTTTGTGTTTAGGCTGTATCCATTACTGGGAAAGAGGTCTTCAGTTTTAAAATGATCTCTCATGTTGATGCCACAGAAGGCAATGCCTACACATATATGAATATTGTTGACAGCTGTGTTACCCTTACTGTTGGCTGCATTCAAGTCATCTTTGTAAACAAGTTTGTCTCTCCGATACTAGTAAGATTTTAATATTTTTGAATTTATGAAAGTTTGACAGCCTTAATATCTTCTAAACTATTTGAGGGGTAACTTAATATTTGCAGTTTTTTTTTTTATAAACCCATGCTAAATGTGTTTTTTGTTTACAAACATCATCTGATGTGAAGTTTTCTATAGATGATTTCCGTAGGTATCGTGTTTTCTCATCTTTGTTCATATGTGATTTATGTTTTATTCAGGACTTTATAAATAATTTCCAAACTGCTAAGGATGCTTTAACAGAGGCCACTGTTTAAGCAGCAGGAATGGCTGCCACTGGCATCATGGAACTTGCAGAACGGAGTACCCGAATGGCACTGGGCACTGATGTGAAGGCCCCTGTTGTTTTTGTACCACAGTCTGCAGTGTCAAATAATGTTATTGTGGCTGATTTTGGTCATCACTGTTAAGAATCACTTCTCAATTGTTCAATCAAAAACTCATATTAACATTCCTCCAGTCATTGATGTTATGAAATTTGAACTCGGTGACCTTAAATTATACCGGTAAGAAATGTATACTTTTACTAAGGTAACTTTTCACTGAACAAACCTTCATAATATTACCTGCAAAGGACACTATGGGCTGTATTCTGATTACAGTGCAAATGCGAGTGCAAGTGCTCCCGAATCTGTGGCACATAAATGGAGTGAAAAAAAAAAAATGCGATGAAATGACAGAGCATTATCAGGATTAACACATACTACAGATAACAAGATTATTTTTAATTACTAAAACTTTTTGGTGGGCCCTGGGAAATATTCCATGAGAATTTGAGCCCTGGTTATATTGAAACTCCAATCCATTACAAGCAGAGGGCACTTGATGCAGCACTTCATAAGTCAGCTCTGCTACTGGTAGACAGGTTAGGGAGGGTAGTAAGTCAAAATAATGTACCCTGTATAATTATTATAAATAATACGTTATTGCCCTACCTGCCTCTACCTCTTCTATTAATATAGCAATCTCCTGTTTCTTGAAGTGTGGTTTATGTATTCTCTCAGCAAGTGACCTACCACTTGCTGTTCTGAGTTGCACTGGTTGTTCTTGCTCTGTGCTACTGCCACTCGACATGATTGCCACTTCTACATTCAAAATCAGCCTTGCGGTGCTGCAAGCACATTCTGTCTCTTAAAGGGATTGTTGCCCAGCCCTGATTGGATAGCAGATTCCCCAACCTATTCATCATTGATTGGCTGGGCACTGTCAGTGTGCCACTAAACACGCTTGCACTGGGTTTATAATTTCATCAGAATCACACTTTCAGAGAAGCCACTCCCTGCGGTGCAGACGTGATTGACTTTAACTACTGCATTTGTGATTGCACTCATTTCATCATAATAGAGCCCTATAAATAAAAAATGGGGGAGTTTACACGTGAAGTGGCAATGAGCGTGCACTCTGGGAGAACAGCTCAACAGAGTCAGGTTTGTGGCCGGAAATAACGGCCACAGAGAGGGACAGGGTAAATCTCATTTACTCGTGACCATGACATAAAAAACGTGAAATACATGCCCATTTCCACATGGAAACTAGCATTTAACGTTAAAACGTCCACTACTCCAAATCCAGACAGCCTTGGCAGCATATGTGGGGAAGGTGTCTGGCACAGATCTCTATAATCCTACATCTCAGCTGGTTTTCAGACATGGTGATCTGCAATAGCTGGGTTGGACAGTACCTATAATTACCTCCAGGTTAATTATTTTCTTTTTTTTTAAATAAGTTGTGTGATAAATTAGTTGAAATATTATTCACTACTAACGATTTGCCACCCCACCAATGGACATTTTGAAAAACAATTTGGGCAAGAGCAGTAAAACATTAAACAACCAGGCACGAGGCGATTTACAAATCACAGCTTTATTACATAAGCTTAACATTGTGCTTTAGTGTTTCACTCAAACAAGGTGTCACCTGACAACCATGGATTTCCAGGACAGATTCTCACCTGTACCTGTTCTCTGTGCATGGAAACCAAATTTTCCCGAGCTGTCTATGAAAACAGCATGAGAACGCTAGACATGGCTAATTTGCATATCGTCCTCCTCCTTTCCTCTTCATTTGCATGATGTCAGGTGAAAAGAGGGTCTTCTCGAGTAAAATAAACTCAGCCAATGGAAACCTGAAATGTATAGGCTCATTTGACTCTAGCACAATGTCTCAAGAAAAATTAGAAACTGCCCCACTGTTAGTGCAGAACACCTTTCTCTTTTGCCACTCTGCTTGTGCTTTGGTTAAGGTGTGTAAACTCCAGATTGTCTTCCAGTTAGTTTGTCTGCATTTGCCCGTCTGCTTCAGGACAAATCCTAGAAGTGATCACCAGGAGCAGTCTCTTTGTCAAACATTACAACATGACATGTACTTGTAGAAGGAGCTGTCTTTCAACCTCCCTGGTAGTTCTAATTTTGTATTAACAGCTGTGGCAGAGGAAGTTTGTTTGTGTGGGTTTTTTTTTTTTTTTTTTTTTTTTTTAACAGAACAACCTTTCAGAATAACAAGTTCCAATCTGAAATTGAGTTACTGCAGCCTGTAAACCTGGATTTAGTAATTGAACGCACTTTATCTGCAGCCTGGTTCAATGAAATCACAGACATCAATATAATTGGGCAACTCAAACCAATGAATGTAAGTTTTTTTTTTTTTTTTTTTTTTTTTTTTTTTTTTTTTTTTAAGCTCCATACTGTACCGTACAGTTCCAAGCTTATTTGGACATTTTAAACAGATAATTTGCTTTACCAACATTTTAAACACAATTTAAGTTTCACAGCAAACTACAGATGTGAATTCTCACTTTTGTAAATAGCAGAATGTAAACACAGTGTAATGTTATATGGTAGGATATTTTTTATTTTTTTTTTTTTTATTTTTTTTAATAAAGCACTTGAGGAAGCCTGGCATACATAACTATTGTGCAATTTATTATTATTATTATTATTATTATTATTATTATTATTATTATTATTATTATATATTTTTTGGTTTGTTACAGCTTGTACTTGGCCAGGGAGACCTGACTGTTGTGTTAAGGACTTTAAATGAAAATATAGGCGATAGTTCAGCTGCACCTGCTGCTCCTGCCACAGTGGATAAATCAGACAATGTTTCTACAAATGGTTCCCAGACATCTCAACAGAATGGAGGTGCAGATTGTGCTTATACAAACTTGAATACTGTTTGTTTCAGTTATGAATTTTACAGAGATATCTCAGATTGTATTTTCATATTATTATAATTTTTGAATATATTGTAAATACTGCTTGCAAGTTTCATCTGTACATGGTGTTGTCATTCGCTTGCACTATACCCTATTGCTATACACTAAAAAGAACATTCAACATCTTTGTGGTGGCTAGGCCAGTTGCAAACACAAAAAGAAAGTCAATAGGATTGCTGCCCCATTGGTCTCACTACTTGGAAGATGCCTAAATATATTTTCTACTGAATGATACCATACTTTTATTATTTATTATTATTATTATTATTATTATTATTATTATTATTATTATTATTATTATTATTAATTAGTCGTTTAGAAGATTATTTTATCCAAAGCCATTTCTAGACTAGGGGGTGAACTATGCATCACAATTGCTGCTGCCTAGTCACTTATTGTCCTCAATATTATTATTATTATGACCTCAGTTTTACGTCTCATCTGAAGGACGGAGCACAAGGAGGTTAAGTGACCTGCTCAGGGTCACACACAGTAAGTCAGTGGCTGAGCTGGGATTGAACCAGTAACCTCCTGGTAACAAGCCCTTTTCAGTATCCGTTGAACGATTTCTTACAGGTACAACTGTGATCACTGAGGCTGTTGTGGAAACACAAAAAATTGCAAAACTGAAAACCACTCTAAAACTTGATTTCCGGTTAGACTCATTGAATTTATATAGCCCAAATGGAACACAGGTATGTATACATTTTTCCTAAAATGTGTCCACAAAGATTTCTTTGTTTATACTAGTATATAAATCAACAGTACTCATTAACATTTATGTGAAAGTGCAATGTAAGGTGACGTAATAATTTTTGGCGTTGGATTTGAATGAACGCAAAATACATTTTAAAATGAGATTAGATTTAAAATAAATAAATAAATAAATAATAATGCACTCTGCAGCATTGAATTAATTACATTAATAAATGTAAAAAAAAAGTGTGTTTGTTTGTTAATATTAATATAGGTTCAGGAGCTGGAATCAAGAGATGAGCTGTTAAAACTTGCAGAATTCAAATTGGGATTGATTTCAACTGCTGTCACAGTGTTATCAGATAGCTCCATGAAAGCCTCAGTCAAACTTGCAGACTGTTTGCTGGATGATAAACGTCAAAGAGTACAGAAAGCTACTCCAAGGTAGAGATTCACTGTTGGAATACATGTTCATTGTAGAGGCTAGGGTTAAAGGCTTAAAAAAAAAAATTAAAAGAGTTACAGGGTCTAGTTTCACAAACCCTGATTTGGTGGACATCGGCTACAGACAAGGAAGAGACGGCATTGTCATTGATACACTCGTTTGTGACCTACACCTTTGCGCTAGCATGGAGTTCTTACTCACTGTTGCAGACATCTTTGTCAAGGCCAGTCGACTTAGTTCTGTTCCAGCTCAGAAAAAGAAACTTGTGACAACAGCAACAAAAGAGCAAGGTTAGTATTTCAATAAGTATTTTGTAAGTATATGCTAGCAATAAACCAAACTACAATTGTTATACTCTATTTATGTGTGCCGTTTCTTAGCCACTAACACAATCTGTTAGCAACTTTAGTCCTTTTACTGTAATTCTTAAAATGTGTTTTGTTTGGGGGCTCCCGAGTGGCGCATCCGGTAAAAGCGCTCCACATGGAATACAGGATTCACCCTATAGCCTGGACGCCGCCAGTTCAAGTCCAGGCTATTCCACTGCTGACCATGGACAGGAGCTCTCAGGGGGTGCCTTAGATTGGCCAGGGTGTCCTCAGCTCACCACGCACCTGCAACCCCTGTAGTCTGGCCAGGCGCCTGCTGGCTTGCCTGTAAGCTGCCCAGAGCTGTGTTTTTCTCCGACACTGTAGCTCTGAGGTTGCTGCCTGCACTGCAAGTGGGCATGCAGTGTGAAAACTAAGTGGTTGGGTGATTGCACACACTTCAGAGGATAGCGTGTGTTTATCTTTGTCACTCCCGAGTCAGTGTGGGGGTGGCAACGGTGAGCTGAACCTAAAAATAATTTGCCGTTCCAAATTGGGAGAAAAGTGATAAAAACAATTGGCAACTACTAAAAAAAATATATATATTTTGTGATATGAATATTTGTATTATGCAATGTTTAGACATTAACCCTTTGAGTAGTACGAACGTACTGGTACGTCATTGAATTAATGGTCCCCAGGGAGTACGAATGTACCGGTACATTCTGCACATTTTGAGCTTTGAACTTGAGCTTTGAACTTGAATTACTGAGTCTACAAAACTGCTGACAATCTGATATAGCAACTCTAGTTGTCTGTAACACTTTGTAGAGGTCTCTTGCGCCATCTACCAGATATTTACAGAATTACACACAACAAACTCAGTCATATGTCAACAATGTTTGGAAAATGGCGAGAAATCCTCTGTGGGAAACGACTAGAAATTATGCTCAATTCCTATTACAATTTAAATTCTTCTCCTGAATAAGGTGCTAGTGGAAATATCAGTGAAGAATCTCTTGACACAGGGGTGGTACCGACAGACTGGAAAATTGCAAACGTAATACCGATCCACAAAAAGGGAAACAAAACTGAACCAGGTAACTACAGACCAGTAAGCCTGACTTCTATTATATGCAAACTTATGGAAACTATAATAAGATCCAAAATGGAAAATTACCTATATGGTAACAGGGTACTGGGAGATAGTCAACATGGTTTTAGGAAAGGGAGATCGTGCCTAACTAACTTGCTTGATTTTTTTGAGGATGCAACATCGATAATGGATAATTGCAAAGCATATGACATGGTTTATTTAGATTTCCAGAAAGCTTTTGACAAAGTCCTGCACAAAAGATTAATTCTCAAACTGAACGCAGTTGGGATTCAAGGAAACACATGTACGTGGATTAGAGAGTGGTTAACATGTAGAAAACAGAAAGTACTGATTAGAGAAAAAACCTCAGAATGGAGTGTGGTAACCAGCGGTGTACCACAGGGATCAGTATTAGGTCCTCTGCTATTCCTAATCTACATTAATGATTTAGATTCTGGTATAGTAAGCAAACTTGTTAAATTTGCAGACGACACAAAAGTAGTAGGAGTGGCAAACACTGTTGCAGCAGCAAAGGTTATTCAAAATGATCTAGACAAGATTCAGAACTGGGCAGACACATGGCAAATTACATTTAATAGAGAAAAGTGTAAGGTACTGCACGCAGGAAATAAAAATGTACATTATAAATATCATATGGGAGATACTGAAATTGGAGAAGGAATCTATGAAAAAGACCTAGGAGTTTTTGTTGACTCAGAAATGTCTTCATCTAGACAATGTGGGGAAGCTATAAAAAAGGCTAACAAGATGCTCGGATACATTGTGAAAAGTGTTGAATTTAAATCAAGGGAAGTAATGTTAAAACTGTACAATGCACTAGTAAGACCTCATCTTGAATATTGTGTTCAGTTCTGGTCACCTCGCTATAAAAAAGATATTGCTGCTCTAGAAAGAGTGCAAAGAAGAGCGACCAGAATTATTCCGGGCTTAAAAGGCATGTCATATGCAGACAGGCTAAAAGAATTGAATCTGTTCAGTCTTGAACAAAGAAGACTACGTGGCGACCTAATTCAAGCATTCAAAATTCTAAAAGGTATTGACAGTGTCGACCCAAGGGACTTTTTCAGCCTGAAAAAAGAAACAAGGACCAGGGGTCACAAATGGAGTTTAGAAAAAGGGGCATTCAGAACATAAAATAGGAGACACTTTTTTACACAGAGAATTGTGAGGGTCTGGAATCAACTCCCCAGTAATGTTGTTGAAGCTGACACCCTGGGATCCTTCAAGAAGCTGCTTGATGAGATTTTGGGATCAATAAGCTACTAACAACCAAATGAGCAAGATGGGCCGAATGGCCTCCTCTCGTTTGTAAACTTTCTTATGTTCTTATGTTCTTATCTTCAACATCAAGTGGCCCAAGCTCTGACAACGTGACAAGGATCACTGACCTACGTTTTTCTCACTGTCTTCATTCACCCTCACCACGTGTTTACCCGGATGTGATGTATCTCTCTCTCTTTCTCTGTTTCTTTCGTGTCATATGAAAGATGAAAAATAAAAAAAAAAACTCACTCCAGTGGGCCCATCAAAACATTCTAAAACTCACTACTCAGGGTTAAGAGGTAGATATACTAAGATGGGCCAGTCGCAGCGCAAACATACACCAATTTGCATTTTCATCGAGACAATTTGCAAAGTATACATTTTGTCATATGTACCAAGAGAAAATATGTTAATGAAAAGAGCCGCAATATATTGCCTTCCCATCACTTTGATAAAGGTTAATCTTTGTCTCATCTGTCTATAAAACTCCAGAACTGTACTGGTTCATCTCTCTACTTTTTAGCCAATTCTAATCAGGCCTTTCTGTTTTTGGTGCTGATCAGAGGTTTGCATCTTGTAGTGTAGCCTTTGTAATTCTGCTGCCGAAGTCTTCTGCAAACAGTAGATTGTGACACTTTCACTCCAGCTTCTGGAGGTTGTTGGTGATTTCACTGACTTGTTGGAGGTTTTTTTTTTTTCACAACTCTGGTCATTGTTCTGTCATCAACTGCTGTTGTTTTCCTTGGCTGACCTGGTCGTTGCTGATTGCTGAAGACACCAGTGGTTTCTTTCTTTTTCAAGACATTCCAAACTGTTGATTTGGCTGTGCCCAACTTTTGTGCTATGATTCTTATTGAGTTCTTCTTTTCTTTTAGCATCCAAATTGCTTGCTTTTCTTACATAGACAGCTCCTTAGTCTTCATGTTGGATTATGCCTACTGACACCAAACGCAGACTCCAAAGGCAAAAGCAAAGGATAGAACTGAGGCTACGCATTCACAGCTCTTTTATGTGAACAATCAATGCAACAGGAAACACCTGATCAATTAGAAACACTTGTGAGCCAAATGTCCCAATACTTATGCTCACATTAAATGGGGAATGGAACCATTGAAAGTGCTGATATTCTTAGTTGGTTAAACACATGTGTGTTGAAACAGCCAGAAATGAAAGGTGACTTTCTGTACTTTTGCCTCGTATTCATCTTTTATTCATATTTCTTGAGTGTACAGCAAAAATAGCAATTTTGACTTCACTGTCCCAATACTTATGGAGGGCACTGTACATGTATGGTGCTCAATACATTTTAAAAGTAAATCGTTGCACTGAAATAACAGTAATGTGTTTTGGGTAGGCTACACATTACATTATGTAAAAATATAAATTTGTACAGTAGGACTATGCAGTGTTCTGTACAGTAGTAAAATCAAATGAATATCTAGCACACTTTTTTTTACGTTAACTTACCGGTAACACAGAATAAATCATGCAGCTGCATATTACAGATTGGTGTACAACGCAAATAAAAGATTATTTTAAATTGAAACTAAATGATTGTAGTGTTTTTCTTTTTTTAAATTTTTATTGTTAATATTTTTTTAACTTGGCCTACTTAGTAGCCTAGACAATTAACACAAAGTAGATCATGGATCTATAAGATGCTCAGAATGAGCTAGAGGGGTTAGTGGCACATGTGTTCCCAACACGTTGGGGAAACTAGAAATGTCATAGAAATGTTTTCAAGGCTTGTAAGTACACCCTCACTTTAGTGAAACTTAGGTACTTGGATGTTCACCTCAAAAATGCATTGAGCACAAATGGCAATGTACGAGAAAAACCAGACTGGGAAATGCCAGCAACAATTGCGACTGTTTAAAACGTGCTTTCAAAAGTTCTTAACAAATTGATTTCATTGTAAGTGTCGCAATTGTCGGCAGCTTTAGTACATCTCATTATAATATTTGAGAGCACTCATTTGCACTGTCTCCACCCCCTTTCATCTAAGGTTGAACCACAAAGAAAAACCGCTGTCGCAAAGCATTGCCTAAAAAGTCGCTGACAGCATTGCACATGTTTAGTACATTTAACCGTAGGCTTGTGACTCTTGTGACAGGCGCACCACTTTAGTACATCTACCCCTAAGTCAATGATTGGCCTCCATATGTTAAAACAAAGTGTTCTGGAGTTGGTGTCAGTTTATTTTCCTGTTTTATGTTGTATATCGTTATGACTTTTATATGTCTGAAATTTGCCTCCTTAGTTTTGTTTTTTGACTAATCTTTTATTTTACCATACTGAAATGTACCTTTTTAAATTGTATAGCTCCCTCACAACCAGTGTCCAAAATGGAAATGAATGTGCTTGTGAAAAATCCAGAGATAGTTTTTGTAGCAGATTTAACCAGAGCAGATGCCCCGGCACTAGTGGTTACAACTCAGTGTGAAGTCTGCATTAAAAATTACCCAGAAACTCAACAGATGACTGCTGCCATTAAGGATCTGACGGTTGTTGCATGCCCGTTCCTGAGAGAAATGAGGAAAAATAACATCACTACGGTAGGTTTTAAGTAAACCAAAGAAGTAGAAACAGGTTATAACTTAAGGCTCAATTGTACATTTTAGCAATACTGCATACAGAAGAGGTAGTCAATAGGAGGACCAGAATCCAGAACACCAGAACAAATTATATGTCTATTTTTTAGTTCCCTTTGAAGTATGAAATGTAACCATTACCATATGGCTATTCACCTCCTAAAGACCCGAAATCTGAATAAGATATGTCAAAGCTACTTGCAGAGCTTGTGACACAGTCGTGGCCCGCCCCCGAGGGAATAAAAGTACTGCGTTCACAGATCCAAGTGCCATTTTTCCTTTTAAGAACTGACCTCACAGGAGATCCTGATTCAGATAAGTACTTGTAACTTGTTCTGTTATATATTTCACATTTATTGTGTTCTCACACAAATTAAAATAGCTTTATTTGTTTTTTGTGTACTACCGCCTGTTTGTTACGTCCCACTGCGGCCTTGTAACCCGCATGAAGCTAGCGCCTTGAGTCGCACCTTCCCAGGGACCAAGCAACGAGTTGGCTGACTTTGTGCTCCCCCACATACTGCATAGCTCCAGCTGCAGTTATTTTATTTCTCGTTTTAAAATAAGACATTTATATTATTAACTGTAATTGTTTAAATATTGGTTTTTGTGGAGAAATATTTCTTGTGTGTATTTTTTATAATTTCTTTATTTTACAGAATTACTGGCACAGCTGCTGGACTCAGCAGCACTGCACAGGACCAAGATATGTGCTTCATTTGAGATTGCTTGCAATCTCATTCACAGTATCTTGCTGCCGTTTAGGTGACAGCATTTTCCACTATTACGAAGGCTGTTAGTACCATCTGACAACCAGCTTCCCTTCAGTCTTGTATGTGGTACTGACTGAGTGGTTTTTCCAGGGCTTGTACAGGTGGGCATCCCTGTACATTGCTACTTGTGGTGACTGGGAACCGGTGGACCCGTACCATACCGGTACTGAGGTCACTGACCCCACTCCATTACCAACCCGGTACAGAGGTTACCACACTGGTGCAGAACCAACCCGGTACCAACCCAGTGCTAAAGTCCCCGAACTGGAACTGAACCGTCCCCGTTCTACACGGCCCGCTAATTTCCGATGCTCACGACCCTGGTCTGGTACTAAACTGGTCTTGTTCAGATCTTGATCCGCCTGGTTGCTATCTATATGCAGATTGAGGCAGCACCTGTACATTTGTATACTTTACACTGCATTTCTTGCTTCTTGCATTATGCCTGTGTTTTATATCTGCAGGACATGCAAGTCCAGTGTACCTATTGAGGACAAGCAAGGCAGATGCTCTTTCTGCCAGGGCGAGCAGATGGAAAAGCTCTGAGCAGCTGTTTCCCTCCAAGGAATAATTCTCACAGAATTACTGCATTTCGCGCTGCCTGTCCTCTTGGGGCCCCAGAGGGCTACGGACGCAGATTGGCCACAGGAGGACATACTGTCCATCACCTCCTCTGATGCGGTTGGCAAACAGGAGCTAGCGTTTCCGAGCTTCTACCGCTGATCAAATGGGCCACTGCAGTCTTGGCAGTCCATCCGGCCAGGCCACAGACTGAGCAACAGCCGTAGGAATTTGCTGACACAGGCCCAGGGTCCCTTTTCAAGGAGCCGTCTGGAGTAGTGGCATTAATGCAGCACTGACATCTGGGTGCTTATTACTGTTCAGACTGGCTACTCACTTTAGTTGAAGCACAGTTCCCTCTCCCTTTCGGGGTATGACTAACATCAGTCACAAGCCCACAGGATTCCACGGTAGTGTCTCAGGAAGTAGCCGGTCTGCTGCAAAAACAGGCTATTAGCATGATAGATCCTCTGCAGTTGGAGGAAGGGTTCTACTCCAGGTACTTCCTAGTGCCAAAGTGTGATGGTGGCCTCAGACTGATCCTCGACCTCAGACAGGTCAACCTGTACAGAAGCCGAAGGAAGTTCAAAATGTTGATGACGCAACTGCTGTTGCAGTCAATCATGCAAGGCAGACCTCAAAGACATCTATTTCAACATTCCCTAGCTTCGTATGCCTTTTCAAAGTGCATGTAAGCTGTCCTGGCTTCATTGAGACTCAATGGCATTAGATGGCTCAATTATCTGGACAACTGGCTCATTTGTGCCCAATCTCCAGCACAAGCAGAGGCCCACACGGAACTTGTCACCGGCCACCTTCAACAGTTGGGTCTTGAGGTGAATCATGCAAAGAACCAGCACACACCTTCTCATACAGCCTCCAGCCGCTCTGTTGGATGGCAGAGTGCAGAAAATAGCAGCCTGTTTAGAGCTATTTCAGCTCAACAGAGCACTTACAGTAGTGAAGTTCAAGAGACTTCGGTGCTTGATGGCAGCAGCTTCCCAGACCCTTCCATTGGGTGGCCTGTGCATGCCTGGTTCAGCAGCAGGGTTTTTCAGCCCGCGATGACCCACGACTGCCTGTTGACAAAGTTCCGTCACTGTCTAAAGGAACTCTCTTGGTGGAAACAGCCTGCCCATTTACACTTCGGCGTAGCGCTGGGCAGTGTCACAAGGAAGATTGTCACCATGGACGCGTCCAGCCTGGGCTGGGGCGCTGTGTGGAATTTCAGGGTCTCCACATCAATGTTTTGGTGATGCAGGCAGTTTACCTTGCAGAATGTTTTGCAAGAGGCTCGAGGGAGGCGTGCTTATCTGTACAGACAATACAACAGTGGTGTCTTACATCTACCACCAGGGCGACCTCAGGTCACCCATTTTCCATCGAGTGGTCCTCAAGCTTTTGCTCTGGGCACACAATAACCTCCTCTCACTGTGGGCAGTACATCTGCCCGGGGTGACAAACTGGGCAGCAGACCTCCTTGAAGTGGTGATCCTCATTTAACAGAGGTTTGGGAGAGACAGTATCAGCATTCCATGTCAACCAGCCTGTGGAATTGAAGGCTTTCTGCCCACCTCCTTTCCAGTCTGACAGGGAGTGACAGCTCCATACACTCTGCCCAGTGCGGTTCCTGGCGTACTACGTTGACAGGATGAAAAGTTGGAGGCAGTCCGAACAATTTTTTTGTCTGCTATGAGGCCAAATTGCCCCCCTCCAGAAAAGCTCACTGCACAATCCACCAGGGGCATGGCAACTTCGTGGGCTTTATTCCAGGGTGCATCTGTCAATGACATATGCAGTGCAGCGGAGTGGGCTACTCCCCATACCTTTACTATGCTCTACAGACTGAATGTCGTGGATCCACAAAACGCTGGCTTTTGCACAAGTGTTAAGGGCAGCTTCCGAATCGACCCTTACAACACAGGCGTAGAGGTGTTCTCCCTCAATTTTTTAGCCCTAGCTACTTGTTACTGGGGTTCTGAATAGTAACGCATAAGGCTGCCCTGGCTTGGCCTTTTAGCATTGCGGTCGTTTGGCAATCTTGCCCTTGTGATGGCTTGGGTATACTCACCCATTCAGTAATGGTTATATTACATACTTGAAAGGGAACGTTAGGTTATTATCATAACCCCGGTTCCTTGAAATAGAAATGTAACCATTAACTTTCGAAGTCGCTGCGTCCATGGTTGCAGCAGGATTGAAGGAGAAATGACATGGAGGTCTGTGAGCGCAGAACATTTATGCCCTCGGGGCTGGCCATGACTGCATCACAGGCTCTGTGAGCAGCTTTCATATATCTTATTCAGGTTTCCGGGTCTTCAGGAGGTAAATACCCATATGGTAATGGTTACATTTCTATTTCAGGGAACCAGGGTTATAATAGTGTGTCTGATCATAGATACTGTAGCTTCCTAAATATGGTTTAAGCTGCTGCTGCTGATGATTATTATTTAAAATTTTCCTTGCAGATTCTCCAGCCTTGTGATTGTGTTTTTTTCAAAGTTCACAGACCTCTTCAACTCCAACTTGGCATCAAATGCCTTACACTAAAGGTAAGAATAGTGTGAAGATGAATGTTTATGGAGCATGAATACTTGAAACAGTGAAAACTGTTAGAGGCAGAAGTAAAGACTAAATGGATAATCTTTACTATGCCAGCAATCATTGGGAAATAATATACCAATCTGCATGGTAACTCTCCACAACAACACCCTTACATCTTTAATGTCTTGGCTTTGTATTCCAAAGGCTGTTAAACTATCCTGGCTAGGTTATTATTAGTATTTTTGCAATCTTGGAATTTGTGCAGCCCAAACAAGGCACTATAGTGTTGGTAATACAGTTATAATGCCTAATAATTTTGCTTGGTTTCCTTGTCTTTTTAAATTTAGGTTTCACCAGTTATCATCAACACAGTAATAACAATTACATCAGCACTATCTCCTGCTGCAGAGATTCCACAAGAGCTGGAAAGTCCAGTCCCACTTAATCTCTGGGATATAAAGCAAGTTAATGATTTAAAACTTTGGTTCCTGGAAGAGAACCATGAAAATAAAAACAGCACTGGGGTTCCATTGGTTCCACAAGGAGAATCCCTGAAAATGACAATTGAATCAATATTCCTTACACTGGAGGCTGGTGTTGGACACAGAACTGTTCCCGTGCTTCTTGCAAAGTATGCTTTTACATGCGATGTGAAAAACTGGAGCACTCTCATTAACCTCCAAGGTCTTCTTAATTTAGAGGTAGGTGGCATTTTTTTCTTTGAGTAAATAAAGTTCTTCATTTTTTACTTGCAGGCAGAGCGTACACATTATATCTGACAATCTGTCTGGCTGTTGGTCTAGCCTTATTGGCATTGTGAATGCAATCATGTTATGACAGTTGCACTTTTTAATTTTGGGGAAAGTTTAGAAGTTTATAAGAAAATGATAATAAATAAAAGGGTTTTACAAATTCTGAGAACTTTTCTGAACACTGTTTATATAATAGTTCTTTTATGCAAAACCTGTTTTTAGGTACACTATTACAATGAGGTTATGGGTGTTTGGGAACCTCTTCTGGAACCTTTGGATGAAGAAACCAGTGACAATTTCAGGCCATGGAAGGTAACCTGTTTTATAAAACATTATCTTCTCTGATTTTTAAGGCATTGTGTTCAGGCTTAATAGAATCCAATAAATACAATATTTTGTAGTGCCTCCATGGTAAGCACTGTAATGCATTTGCTTGTGTATCTGTTTATGCTTCTCCTTATCATATTGATTTCCAAGACTAGATAATTGTTTAATTTATTCATGGAAAAAATAAGTTTTCTAAGGAAACAGGAAAGTTCTCTTTGCAGTTTTATTGATTTGTTTATGTTAGTTATGTATGTGTTTTGTTTTAGATGAAAAAGAAGCCTGTAGGGTATACTACAGAGTCGAATGAGATGGATTACAATCTCCCAGATTATAAAACCGTTATCAACATCTCTTCAAAAGATCAGCTCAATATAACTCTGTCAAAGTGTGCATTGGTAATGCTTGGCAATCTAGGCACGGTAGGATTATTATTATTGTTGTTATTGTTGTTATTATTGCAGCATGTATGCTTGAATGTATGTATATGTGTATACTGTGAAAGGGTGACCGGTGGAGAGGTGGGTTTATAGTTAAACACTGCAGTGTATGTCTTTCTTTAATCCACATAGGGTATACAACGATGGTCCAAACGAAATCAAAAGTAAAAGTTAATAAAATAATACCTAGCTCTTGTCAGGGCACTAATTAAACATACAGTGGCTCTCAAAAGTATTCACCCCCTTTGGACTTTATTGTGTTACAATGTGAATTGTGAATCAAGATGAATCAAAATAGATTTAATTCGGAGTTTGTGCCACTATTCCACACAAATAAAATCCATAATGTCAAAGTGAAAAATAAAATCTACAAATATTTCTAAATTAATTACAAATACAAAGCAGAAAATAATTGATTGCGTAAGTATTCACCCCCTTGAGTCAATATTTGGTAGAGGCACCTTTGGCAGCAATTACAGCCATGCGTCTTTTTAGATAAGTCTCTACCAGCTTTGCACATCTGCAATTTTTGCCCAGTTCTTCTTTGCAAAATTGCTCAAGCTCCGTCAAGTTGGAAGGGGACTTTCGGTGAACAGCAATTTTCAACTCTTTCCACATATTCTCAATTGGATTGAGGTCCGGGCTTTGACTGGGCCACTCAAGGACACTGACCTTTTTGTTTTTAAGCCACTCCAGTGTGGCTTTGGCTTTATGTTTGGGGTCATTGTCCTGCTGGAAGATTAATCTTCTCCCAAGTCCCAGGTCTCTTGCAGACTTCAGCATGTTTTCCTCCAGGATTTCTCTGTACTTTTCCTCTGTGAAAAGCTCTATTTTGGTCTCATAAGAGCATAGAATCTTCTTCCACTTGGTCTCAGAGTCTCCCACATGCCTTCTGGCAAACTGTAGCCGAGATCTGATGTGAGTTTTTTTCAACAACGGCTTTGTTTTTGCCACTCTCCCATAAAGGCCAGTTTTGTGAATCACCCGGGCTATTGTTGCCATATGCAGTGTCTCCCAGCTCAGCCGTGGAAAACTGTAACTCCTTTAGAGTTGCCATAGGCCTCTTGGTGGCCTCCCTGACTAGTGTCCTTCTCGGCTGGATACTCAGTTTTTGAGGACAGCCTATTCTAGACAGATTCACAGTTGTGCTATATTCTCTCCCATTCTTAATAATGGACTTTACTGTGCTCCGGGGGATATTCAATGCCTTGGAAATGTTCTTTTATCCTACCCTTGATTGGTGCTTTTGAAGAACCTTATTCCGGATTTGCTTTGAATGTTCCTTCTTCATGATGTAGTTTTTGTTAGGAAATGTACTAACCAATGGTGGGACCTCCCAGAGACAGGTATATTTAACCTGAAATCATGTGAAACACCTTAATTGCGTACAGGTGGACTCCATTCAACTAATTATGTGACTTCTAAAGACAATTGGTTGCACCAGAGTTTATTTAGGTATGTCATAGCAAAGGGGGTGAATACTTATGCAATCAATTATTTTCTGTTTTATATTTGTAATTAATATAGAACAAATTGTAGATTTTATTTTTCAGTTTCACATTATGGACTTTTATTTTGTTGATCAGTGGCAAAAACTCATAATTAAATCCATTTTGATTCCATGTTGTAACACAATAAAATGTGGAAAAGTCCAAGGGGGGGTGAATACTTTTGAGAGCCATTGTAACTCTTCTGGTCCCTGTCTGGTTCGGGCGGCTACACCGTTTACCCAAAAACAGAAAATAAAGTTAAGCACAATAACAAAATGATAGGGGTTACATACAATAACAGGTGAGGGATACTCACACTTTTGATTCTGAACAGAGAGGATATTTCCTTATCCCAGCTGTATTCTTTTTAGTTTAAACCCTAAGTTTCAGCAATAGAATGTCTATGTATGTGCTTCCACTTTCTCCTTCTCTGTCTGTCTTCATCTGAAGCTAGGACAGCCATGCTTTTATATCGCTGTTCAGACCTTAACCATTCACAGCTTGTTATAGGATTAACATATCAGAGTTGCGTGTGGAATTTCTTACACGCCAGCAACTCAACGCAGAGTGACCTCTGGTGGCTAAACCACCTTTTACAACATCCACCCAGGGAATAAGGCTCTTTTTATTCTCCGGCAGACGTACTGATTTTCAATCACTTCACCACAATACATAGATGGATAGATAGATATATATATATATATATATATATATATATATATATATATATATATATATATATATATATATATATATATATATATATAAACATAAACTGCCTAAAAGTAGTTGTTCGGTGTATTAATGATTCAGACAATTTCTTGCATCATAAATGATGAAGGTTCAAATGACAAAGGTTTGGCGGTTTCGGATCAAATGATACACACTCCATAGTCCGATTGATTATGTTTTCCTGTTGTAACGCTGCAGTCTATGTTTTGATTTTTTTTTTTTAAGACACTGGAAGAGGCATTTTTTTGTATTGAACATTTTAAGGCTATAGTGCTACTTTGGATGTTACGTTAATATATTATTTCGTGTTGTGTTTTCACACTGGACACTCCAATTAATTACTTAGAGATTATGTAAAGCCATTTATTTAGTGGACTGAATTTCACATGTTTATATATTTTTTAAATGTAGCATCTTGTATTACTGTTACCACCTACAGATGTGTTTTTTCATGATGTGCTTTTGCACTGCACACTGTAGCTTCAAAGATGAATGTTTCGTGAAAATATTTGAAATGACAAAACAGCGGACATATTGTAGCAACTTTTATTTGTATTTCACCAGTCAGTAAACTGGTTAACTGCACTTCTGGAATCCTTGGCATGACTGTTTGCTGTGCTCTACCTTTGAATTTAAGCATGCCTAATTGTAAACATAATCTATCTACTTAATGTTAATAATGAAGTTTAGTCAACTGAACCTAGTGGAAACCAGAAGCGAAGATCGGGGATTTTTTAAAACCACATAAAATTGATTTTCAATATCAGGGAATGATGATTTTACTGTTTTTGTTGAGATTACAAATGTACATGAAATAAAATAAGCATTATTCAGGGCCGTAGCCAGCCATGAAAAATAAGCGAGGCACTTGTCCATGCACGCCCCTCCTCCAAACTAAAGTTTGTCTATCTGAAGAAAAAAGATATAAGGACATTATTATATAAATTTGCAGAGCCTGTTTGGTTTTGCACAGTGCAACATTCAAATCCAATATAAGAGAAAATAAAAAATATAGCAATGCCAGAATATCTGTTGTAAACACTATACTTAGTTTTAAATCCTAATCTATCAAGTAAATCATTTTAACAGTAATGTCATTATCCAAATACCTAGATGACAAGAGTGCTTGCGTACATGTTTGTGTGATATTAATTATAAAATCACATTCAGCTATAAAATTTGCTTAAGTGGGTTGACAAGACGGAGAGAGTTTAGCTGCGTGAGTTTTAAGCACATCATAACCAATGAGGGTTGCAGCTCAAGATTTTTGGTTGACCAGTCAATTTGATAGGCTGTGTTCTGATTTTATATGCATTTGACTTCTTTTAATGTGATTGGCCAGCTGCGAGGTCCTTGCAAACCGCAGCCCTATGAACATAACACAGCCCTCAACTCAACTACCAGTGTCAATCATTTATTTATTTATTTATTTTACAGTACTTGTTCTTGTAACATACTGTACTGTGCTTGTGCTGTCTGAGACAACAGGTTTGTTGCTACTGAGGCAGCAGTTTTTACAGATGCGTCCAGCCTCAGTGGGGCGTTGCGCAGAATGGTGGGCGCAGGGGAAGTGTAACCCCCATTGCACAATAATGTACCTACCAGGTGCTATAGGCAACGAACCGTTATAAAACTGACCCCGCACAATTGCGGTACATATCTGGTAACAAGCAGGACTTAACAGTCCAGTTATTGTCTTTTATGAGAACCTGCTTAATTTTTACAGAGGCTAGGACAAGGGTTATGTTCCGTACCAATCCTGCCTTTTGCCAAACACTGTCTTGGCATTCCATACCAACCAGTCTGAATAATTGGAGGCTTCTTTCCTCCTCCTTTCAGTCTGACATGGAGCTGCAGCTCCATACGCTGTGCACAGTGTGGGCCCTGGTGTGCTATGTTGACAGGACAAAAAGTTGGAGGCAGTCAAGATGGTGTGTTGTCTGCTCTGGGACTAACTCCCTTGGTCAAGCCCCGTCTTGGCAGAGGTTCCCAGAAAGCTTACTGCTCATTTCTTCGGGGGCATGGCAACTTCGTGGGCTTCATTCCAGGGTGCATCTGTCAGTGACATTTGCAATGCAGCTGTGTAGGCTACTCCCCATACCTTTACTAGGTTTTACAGACTTAGGTCGTGGATCCACAAAACCCTGGCTTTGAAACTACAATATTAAGGGCGGCTTCTGGGTCAAGCCTTACAAACAGACATAGAGGTGAGTTTCTCCCTCAATTTTTTTAGCCCTAGCTACTTGTACTGAGGTTCCTAATGGTAACGTGCAAGGTGGCCTTTGGCTTAGCGTTGTAGCATTCCAGTTGGACTGCAATATTGCCTTGCGACAGCTTTGATATTCATACTCATTAGTTAATGGTTACATTTCATATTTGATAGGGAACGTTAGGTTATTTTCATAACCATATGTAACAGGGAGATCTGTGCTGACTGTCTGGCACATGCATGGTCCTGCAGAAAGGGCAGCAGCCTCGTAAGATCCGTCTGTCAGTCATGGCGATGACACGAAGAGGTGGGGAAGAGGGTGTGCTGGCTTTCCCTCTCTCTGAGTGGCTGAGAGACAGGACTTGGGGGATTGCTCGGCAGACAAGTACTGCACTTGGTTATGCATTCAGGTGGCCATGACTGGGGAAATCCAGTGACGCTAGCTGAGGAGGCAAGTGTAAACAAACACCAGGTAGCGAAACATAGGACGATGACCCGAGCTGACCAGCATAGCGGCAGTAGGGGCACTGCGTAAGTAGCACTTTTATTGTGTAGTTTTATTACTGTGTTTTATTTTCCCTTTTCATTTTGCGTTTGGTTTTCATTTTGCGTTTGGTTTTCATTATTATTTTTGAGCACCTGTGAGTGCGTTTGCACAAACCTGAGTGTACCTGTGTTGGTAACCCTGATTACCATTGTCAGTATGCAGACTACAGACAACAGCACCCTCTGTGGGCTAAAATAAATAAAAAAGAAAATAAATACAACTGGGCACCTATGCGGTGTTTTCAAGTACCATCTTCTGTCTCCCGTGTCAGTAAATACCCCCACCCTTCCACACCCTGGTTCCCTGAAATAGAAATCTACCAATTAACTTTCAAGGTTGCTGCATCTTGATTTGCATTAGCCTTGAAGGAAAAATGATGATGATGACGATGATGTTGTGTCTGCAGTCTTTTTATGACTTTGAGGGTAGGCACGACTGTCATGGGCACTGTTGTGCAGCTTTGATATATCTTATTAAGGTTATCATGGCCTTTAGGTTAAATACATGTTAGGTAATGGTTACATTTATATTTCAGGGAACCAGGGTTATGATAATAACCTAACGTTCTATAAGGTGATGCAGAACCTTTGGCCTTTGGCCATGGCTGTAGATAGATATATTTATTTTATTATTATGAACTGTGAGAACAGTTTGAGTAAAGATTGTTATACAGTTAGCAGGAAACTGTACATTTGTAACTTTCAGTTTAAATTAAGTGATTACATTTAAGCTAACATGGACAGCTGTTAACAGCAGTTCTACTTTTTTTAAAAGGCAATGTATGAAATTATCAAAGATTATGATTGTTTATCTTTTTATAGGCATTTGCTGAAGCAGCTAGTCAAACCTCAGAATGTTTCCAGAAAGACCAAGCCCCTTTTGTGATCAGGAATTGCTTGGGGATTCCAGTGATGGTTTCTCACAGTGATACATTCAGTGTAATTGGTTTGAATTTAGGAAAGAAAGATTATGAGTTGCAAGATGGAGAGAGTCTAAATATGGATTACTTGAGAACGATGAGTGGGAAGGACCAGTTTGAGGCAATGACCAACATGAGTGGCAAGAGATATTCCATAGAGCCTAGTAAGGACAATATTTCAATACACTAATATTCTGTAGATTATTTTTGTGTAATTTTGATGAAATATAAAAAAGATTCCTATTTATAGTACTGTTTTTATACTGTTGGTGGTATTTTTAACAACAGTCCTGAAGACAGTCTTTAATAACTCATTCAGTTTTTTATGATCTTCCTTTCAGAATACAGGATTAATCTACAACAGGGAAAGACAGCTGAACATTGTTATGAGAGTAAGCTCCGATTTTAGAGTAAAAATTATAAAATTACCAATTAGTATTGCTTCGTTTGTAAGGCATGCTAAAATTATCTTTATAATTAAATAGTACCGTAAAACATGCATAGTTTAACAAAATAAAGATAATATTTCACTTTTTTAAATGATTTAGGGAAAGAAATGTAATTCATATTTATTGGTAAAAGCAGTATTAAATTCCATTTTTTTTTTTTTTTTTTTTTTTTTTTTTTTGGGGGGGGGGGGGGGCGGGACTGTATTGTCTGCAAATGTTTTGGAATATATTTTAATTTAAATATGCAAAGTTACAAATATACTACAAAAATGCTGTATTTAAGAATGCTGCTAGTTCTTTGTGAAATCTGTCAGCATAGTGTATATGTTTATTGAAATATTCAGAGCAGTTGCAATTTAAGTCATAAAGGTGTTGAAATGCATACATTTCAGTATTTCACATGTTGCAATGTGCTACAAAGTTGGGGCTGTTAATTCATTGTTTCCCTTAAACATACTTAATTTATAGCTCCACTTGACCATACTTCTGCTAATCGAATTACACTGATGAAAGTGGGCCGTGGTTTATATAGTGTCATACACAGGGATTCCGGGGTAACAAGGTTCATTGTTTGTCAGATTTACACAGTAGAAGGGAGCAAGGTGATAACGATACGCTCTCCTTTTCAGGTAAATACCTGTCATTTAAACCTACAGTATGAATATTAATTCTAAAGAATTATAAATGTCAGTAGAGTAATATACACTACTGTATATGTACTAAGTTTACATGTTATTTATTTTATTTTTTTATTTAGTACAATTTTTACATTACATTAGTATAGTGTAATGATGAAATATTAATATATTTGTTTATATCATTTTTTGTTTATACCAGAACCTAAATGTTCTGCTCTGTATTTCCCTTTTTTAATTTTTAACAGCTGTTTCTAATTTTCTAACATTCTAATTTACCCATACTGTGGACACACCATATTTCTGTATCATCAAATAAAAATAACAATTTGTGTCTTCCTTTTTTTTTTTTTAGGTTAAGAATCATTTCTCAATACCATTCAAGGTTTATGAAGATGAAAAGCTTCTTGGAATAGCTTTGCCCCAGGAAGAATTCTGCATTCCTTTAACTTCCTATAGGTACTTTAATACAAACTAATTGTACAGCTTTTTTTCTTTTGGAACTAGAATAACATGCACATGCTTAATAAACTTCTAACTAATACAAATAATATAAATATTGTCATTACAAAGTTGATATTATCTATATTTCAGATCAGTTCTTCGTTTGCAGCCAGTAACTGAAGACAACAAAGTCTATGATAAATCTGAAGGATTTACATATGAACTAATCGCAGGTCAATCTGGAGAATGCCTTCAGTGGAAATGTCATAGATCCAGTGACCAATCCCTGATTATCAATGTAGTTCCAGTTAAAGATGATTTAACGTGCAACAGCACAGAAGAAAAAATGGACCACCCTTATACTGCTCATTTGTGGCCTACTCTTCTACGAAACTTGTTGCCTTATCCTATCGGCTATTCCCTAGAGGTATTTTGAGTTGTATTTCTATTTCAGAATGTATGGAGCTGCTTTAAACTTTTTATCCAAAGCAGTGAATACTTTTTGATTCTATATATATATTTGAACATTTCTCACCGTTGAGTAATGCAACAGTACATTAATGCAATTATTAGTAATGATACATTACTACATAACATAATTGTTGTAATAAAGCACCCATGCTTTTATTTTTATTTTTTGGTCTTCCATATCATTACACAGCTACAATTGTTTGCTGGAAGTACAAGATATGTGTTACCTGCTTGTTTGTTTCGCTGTAGGGGAAATCACGGATTAATTACTTTCGTCTGTATTTAACTATTCTAAAATGTGTTTGTTTTGTGTTTTTAAGGAGAATGCAAGCCCCACTGCCATTCTGAAGGAAGGACATTCTGCTCAGATTCAAACGGCTGTACTGGACCAATCCAGATTGGAGTTATATGTACTGGACTACCTTAACCAGAACTGGAAGGGACAGTACCACATTAGAAGTGACCAACCAGAAATTGACTTTATTCAGTTTACGTCTCTCAGTGAGGATGACAGGACAGAGCTAGATATTGCGATCCATATGTTATACAACATTGGCCAAATAGTCGTGGCAGTGCATTCCCCGTACTGGATGGTAAATAAAACCGGACGGTTACTCCAGTACAAAGCTGATGATGTTTATCGTAAGCATCCTGAAGATTATGAGATGCCACTCCTTTTTTCTTTTAAACCAAATAATTTTTTTCAAAAGAACAAGGTAAGTTAATATTTATAAGTCACAAGCAGTAGTTCTTCAATGCTGCTGCTACTACCTAATTTAAAATCACTATGTGCGGTAGCTTAGTTGTACTCAGACAGTGCTCTCAATCAGGGTTATATATATTTTTTATGTACAGTATATACCTGTACAGCATTTTACCTGAAAAATCTGCCAATCCCAGTTAGCAAAAAAACACAAGAAATGTGCCGGGGGGAGGGTGGGTTGTACTAAATGCTAATAGGTTAGAAAATCGATTTTGAAATCTTGGTTAGTACTTTTAAGTATTTTCTTTATTTTTCTCATTACATAGATGGTATTTATATATTTTATTATTCATTGTATATATTAATTGGTTATTATTTTTATATCCTATATATATATTTTTTTTCTTTTAGGTGCAACTTATGGTGTCACATAGTGAACTTTCAGATAAATTCTCTCTTGATACTGTTGGCAACTATGGTGATGTAAAATGTAAAGCCCGGAATAAAGATTATCTTGTAAGTTACAGTAGTGCCCATAAGGAATGATGCCCTCTACTAATTTTAGTGATGCATTTAGGAATGTTATCAAAGATAAAATTGTGTCTGTCTGTTTTTTGTAATGATACATTCCATATAAAGCATTACAAATACTGACGCACAATGGCAGCTTGTGACTATTTACCCTTCATATGAAGTGTGCCAATTTTAGATTTTGATGAACATCTACTCAAAGGTGGCTGACTCAGAGCCATCTATAGTCTTCACTACATACTGCAAAGTGGTGCCCCAGTACAATATGTGAATACAGTGCTGTTGTTTACATGAACACTGATTTCTAGCTCAGTTTTATCTCTTATCATTGTTTTGTTTTTCACAGGTTGGTGTGAAAATAGATGCCAGCAGCTTTAGCCTGACGAGAATGGTTACTTTCATTCCATTTGTCATGCTGGTCAACAGAACAAATCATCACATTGAAGTGTCAGAAGAAGGCAAAGACAAATGGACAGTTACTGATTCAAATCAAGTAGGGGGACAGTGAGGGTTTTGTAACAGGTGTTACAGTTTTTATGGTACTGTAATTCCAGTTGTGAGGGGGTGGGGGGTGGGGGGGGGAGATATTTTTTATCCTGACAAAGTACTTGCATTTTCTGATGCAGATGAGCAGTCACTTTCATGCAAGTGTCAGAGTTTATCCACCAGAATATTACCTAGACCAAATACTGTGTTATTCCCAGATTACAGGATTCATTTTATAAATACGCAGATATAGTTAAATGAAATAATGCTATTCACTTTAACATGGTGATTATTTTACAACAGCAGTATATGATTTTCTTAACATTGTTTTCTTTTTACAGTCTGTTCCCTTTTGGCCTGAGAAAGATTCTGCAAAACTCTTAATCAAAGTTCAAGGTTGTCAGACCCCACCACAAGCAATAAACTTCAATAGGCAAGAAAATTGTAATTTGCTGCATTTGGACTACAAGGTAAAAAAAAATAAAATAAAATAACAAACACATATTTTGGGGAAATTCCTTTTTTGCATTAAGTATACAGTTTTTGTTTTTTTTTACTAATTGTCTTCAGCAGTGTTTCCCAATCTGTGGTGGTCTGTGAGTAAACTCCAGATGGTCCGTAAACAACTCCCAAATTTGGTTTCGCAGTTCTTGCAAAAAAACATTTCTACACAATGGCAGGTTTAACCACGTTGTATATAAATATAAAATATATGTGCAGTCTGCATGTATCCCCTTTATCTGTATTATTTTATTATGGGTGCGTTTATAAATTAATATAGTATATTACAGCTCCCTTTAATGCAATACCAAGCATCACCTTGAAAGCTGCCATTAACTGAAACAGCTTTTTAATGTGAAACAAATAGTAACTAAATAACGGTTACACATTATGAAGACACATTTGTCTTGTAAAAATTGCAGACTTCTTTTTTTAGCCAGCGTTATTTAAAACAAAACAAAAAAAAATCTACATCTAGCATTCATGTAAATGGGGGGGAGGGGGGGAACGGACATAATCTAGCTGTCCCAGCCTTTTTTCTCCACAGAAAAGTAGTGCACTAAATTAAATATTCCTAACTCTGTTGATATGATTAAATTAAAACAAAACAAAACAAAAAAACACATTAAAACCACAATTTTAGTACTTTTCATTTTCAACAATATAAAATGTGTGCTACAGTGTTGCCAGGGATATAGGAACATACCTGTTATTTCCATGTGTTTTTTAGCTGCATATAGTAACAAGTTAATGTGAAACAAAAATAGCCTATATTAGCTTGACTTTTGAACTGTAACGTGGTGTGATTGATCGATTTCAGCTCTGTTATTTTATGTAGGGGTCTACTTAAAATCGCGATACATTTACGTATTTTTCGTGGGTAGGTTATGATTTCGTGGAACTGGTTAAACATTAAATAAAGTAGACAACATTTCAGAGCACTATACAGGCCTTACAATAGTGGTACTTGCTTCCTTACTAAAACAGAGTGCTGTTATTTGTTAAAGTTGCTGCTGACATTCTCTGTCTGGTGTGGACTTGCCCATACATTGAGACTACATTCTGCATCCACTGAATTGGTAGTAAGTGTAAGGCAAAGTTTTGCCAAGTTATACAGATGTGGAAATCGATTAGAAGCAGTCCCAAAACTCGGTTACCGAAGGGCATCTGGCAAACTTTAATAAAGGCAAAATATGCAGCATGTGCCTTGTCATGTTATTTGTTTATTTTATTAGTACAGAGTCAAAACAAAGAAAGTATGCCTGTTCAGGTCTAAAATTCTAACTGTGCTTAAAAAGTCTTCTTTGAAGTGAGGTAGCTGTGCTAGATCGTACCTGAAGTACTGATTTAACTTGGCTACAACCGACAGGAATGCTTTTTGACTGTGCTGACTTTCCAGTTTGTTTTCTGAAAGCTGTTTATTTTACATTCTGTTCAGCAGCCTCTGTAATAACCTTTCGTTTAATGTGTGAAGCTGAAGCTAAATAGCGATCGATCGTATTTTCTCAAAAGACACATTAGAAGATGTGGAAAGCAGTTACCTCCATTTGCATGTACAGCTGCTTTAGGAAATATCTAGACATGATCATCAACCGAAATATACTTTGCTTTTTGCTTTGTCATCCATTTCTGGTATTTTACCTCCAATGCTGAAAACTAAATTTTAGCAACCTAAATCAAAATAATGCAGCACTGACTTTTTCCCACCCCCTACTCAGGGGCGTGTGCAGGAATAAACATTAATGTGTGTGTTTTATATGGTTATGGTTGTAACATAAGTGTTACACTCGCCATTTCAATGAAAGTCCACGCTGTGGAGCTTTTTAACATTGAAACACCTTTCTGCAGTTGCAACTGTAAAAGGTAGCGTTACAAAAGTAGGTCGAATACATAGGATTACTGCAGGCAATTTCCAATTCCCGAGTGTTAAAATAGGCTCAGTGTGGTGTACAAATAAATTGTATTGCATTTCAGGAACTCTGCATTGAAATTCTTGATTCAGCTAAACAAGTGCTTTACCTTTATTATATTAACAGTTTTCAGTTTAGTATAATTTTTCCACTAATTGTACTACTGCAGCTGGACTCAAACGTTAAGGGGACACACGCGGCAATCTTATCTGCATGTTATGGGGGAACGTGTGCAAACCGAGTACACGCGCGTCCATAACTGCAAGTTATGAGGAAATACGTTCAGTGACAGTAACAGAAAGGGCAAACGCAATACATTTATAAGCAGAAATAAATAGTTTGGAGGTGATTATCGGAGGGGCCAGTGCCCCTGTCCCTACTGTACAATACAGGTTACAGAAAAGCCAGTACAGACCACTGATTGGCTGATTAAAATGTTGTTGTCATTTGAACAGTAAACAAGCACGTTAACCGCCGTGGAGTATTTTTTGTAAATGTTATTTGTCTGAGTAGGTTTGTTTTTTTGCCTAAGTGCAATACACACAGGACGGCGAAGGAATAACGAAAAGCTTATCTACAGAAAGAAGATACCTAGTTTGCGTTGCTTGCGTTGTGCATTAGTTCACTTAAATAAGGTTTAGTTTTTTTTTTTTTTCTCTCTCCTACTTGTCTGGTATGCATTGGCCACTAAAAGAGGTGAATTTCGTTCAATTTCCAATTTCCCGATTTCCACAATATTTAGATTTGGGTAGATCCCTAATTATATGGGTTTATTCAGACAGGCTTAATATCTATTAAGACTGTATGCCAAATGAAAATTCTATTAACACTACTTCTGGAAATAATGTGTACAGTCTGTTCTGACTGTCATATTTAACTAAAATGCAATAAATCCTATCGACAGTGCACCACCAATCCCACCACAAGTGGTAACATCCTGTACACTCTCCAATGATTTTAAAATTTTTGTAATTGTTTCCTACTCACCTTGTCTTTCTATTCTTCTGTTTTTATATGTACATCGCGCGAAGTTGGCGAATAATACGTTGCGTTAGAAATGGATACATGAATTCGCTCCACGAGATAAATGTTGCAGGGACCAGCACTGGTATTTACATTTACTATATCAGAGGACGACCCAAGCTCCGGTGCATTATTTGTCAGGAGGTTTTATCAAAAAAAACTGTGAAACATACAAAAATGAGATACTTTTTATCTACAAAGCATTCATAAAAATTGGTTTCAAAATGCTGATATGAAAAAATGTGTGGCAAGTGGCTGGGAGCCACTGGTCCACAGTGTTTTAACCCCATCAGATAAAATAATTAAAATAAATAGTGACAAAAACAAAAAATAAACATGTTTAAAAAATATTTTAATGGTGAGGAATGTTATTAATTTTGCTTACAGTTTGGAGGAATTGTTGTGGATGTCAACCTGACTGAACATTCAACAATAATCAGATTCTCTGATTAGATGATGGCTCAGCTCCATTCTTAATTATTAATCACACCAAAGAAGAAACCTTGGAATATCATCAAAGGTGAGATTTTAAAACATAGATATATAGTCTAAGCATTATTTAGGTAACCTGTTTACCCAACAGTTAAAAATAACTTTGCTCAACTTAATATACAGTTTACAGAGAAAAAGACATTTCATACAAAAATCACAGAATCCTTATAAATTAAAGGGTTCAAATAGACAATCAAATAATATGCTTACATTTTGTGGGCGCTGACATTTATTTATGAATGTAACAGTGTGGTTATGTGAAAGTGTAACATGTATATTGAAGATGCCACATGACAAATATGAATAATTGTGAAGCATGCACTTTTATATACACCCATGTCATTTAAAATGTGTGTGGTGGGCAGTGACTTATATGAAAATTGTCCAATTGCGCTGATATGCATATGGACGCTGCATGTTTTCTGTAAAGGGCCCAATAAGTCTCTAAATATCGGCATAACAGGACCTCAGAAATGTGTTATATCATGGCTAAATGTATATTAGATTTTTGGACTTTTCTGTTCCATTTTATACAATAACTGTTAATAAATCTGCAAGTCACTGCATTTTCCAACTCAAACCATTTGAAATGCAAACTTCATAGTTGCAAATTAACATACGTCTCCAAATGACCTTGACCTGTGATGTAATATGACTGCTATTATGGTTTCTGGATTTCTATTCTGTGTTTTTTTGGTCAAGAGTGGTTATGATGGTCCAAGACAAATCAACTGTTTGGCTTTGGAAATTACTGTTTTTGGAGACCAAACATTTACGTTTTTTACACCGCTGTATTCTATGATTATCCACTTCTAAATACTGTAGAAAAAGCTAAATATGAAGTGTTAAAAATACTTGGTTATACAAACGGGCATATGCTTTGTTTTTGCTCACAAAAACACAAATGCGATTAAACTGCATTCATTCTTTGTAATGTCTGCTTTGCAGCTACAGAAAGGGAAAAGATGAGCTACCACCAAGTAAAGAAATGTACTACACGTGGGTAGACCCAACGGGTTCAAGACTGTTAAGCTGGAAATGTGGAAAACATACAGGGGAACTGAGCCCTGCACAGGTTTGCATTGTTTATTTTTTATAAAGCATTTCTCTGCCCTTTGGTTTTTGTATTTGTAGGCAACAATTGTATATGATAATTTCTGCTGGAGCAAAAAAGTAATGGTGTTACAGTTCTCTTTCAGTTACGAAATATAACCATTACTGAATGGGATGTTCTCTGTGAAGCTCAAATTACCTGAGCACTTTTATCAAAGCTGCCCCTTTCAGTTTTAGTTAGTCTATTCATGCGTATAATTTGTTTTAGCCTGGGTTCTGATTAGGTCCCCACCGTGGCCTTGTGTGTTGTTTTAAGTAGGTGGGTTCCCTGCCCCTTTCATATATATTTTTTAGCAAGTTTTAATTCCTTTCTCATTCAGAATCCAGCACGCGCATACTCTGTCTCCCTGTACTAGGCTTGCTTTTGCACCCACAGTATCATGGCTAACTGTTTTTTGTTTTTTTTTCCAGCCAGCTTCTCATGCTCTAGAAGGACACTGCCAGTGTTAAGAGCTTCTAGTTACACTGTGCTGTTGATTTGGCAGGAGCCATTTCATCCCGGATTTATTCATTAGTGTACTTTGCAATTGCATATGCTTTTTTGCATCACTGCCTACAAAGGCTACTCTGTTAATTCCAGTTAGCAGGCGATTTGCAGCCCCTGAATTTAAATTAACAGTGCATGCTTGCAGTTGCCAGTGGCTCTATTAGGTCTTCACCTGCATGCCACTTGGTATCTCGGTACCGAGGTTGGTACCGTTGACCAGGTTTGGTAGTGACTCAGTTCTGTGCCGGGATCGGTACCACTGACCCGTTTCGGTACTTGGGCACTCCTACGGCACCAGAGCTGGTACCAGTGACCTGATTCGGTATGAAAGCCGTTACCAGTGATTTTGCTCAGTACAGGGGTCGGTACCAGTGACTTGGTTTGGTACTGGGGTCTGTACCAGTTACTCCGCTCAGTATTAGAGACGATACTGATGACCTAATTCAGCACCAAAACTGGTAACAGTTTCACAGTACTCCATTCAGCGTTGCTGTCTATTTTTTGTGTGCATAATATACCACACCTGCTGAACTGCTGTTCTTCCAACCTTGCACCATATCTAGGTTTCACCTTCATGTTGCATGCAAGAGGAACATTCCAGCAGAAGACAAGCACAGCTGCTGCATCTACTGTTTGGGAAGAGAGAATACAGAAGGAGCACTTAAAGAACATCTTGTGCTCGCTTTTCACTTCTCTAAGAGGATGCTATTGATGTCTTGGCTTCTGAGGTATGCGCTTCCCTTTCAGAGGAGCTCACCGCCCTGGTCAGATGAGCTACCATGGCGTTACAGGTGCCTTGGATTATAGAGGATTAGCTGTAAACAAACAATGCTGCTTCACGGAGATGAAGCTGAAAAACGCTTACGAAGCCTCGCCTTGGTAGCTACAGTAGCGTACTAGTTGCTTACCAGTCCATGCTGTGGCAGGCTCTGTCCACTGACCACAGGCCCTCGTTCCACCAGTTAGATGAGTTGAGCTTAGTCAATAACCACCTGCTGCAGTTGTCCAATTACAATGGGCAGGCGTTGGGCAGAAGCATGGCCACATTGGTGGCAGCAGTATACCAGACAAGGACAAGGCGTCCTTGCTGGATGCACCTGTGACACTGGGGGATACGTTTGGACTGGCAGTGGATGAGATGCTAAAACGCTCTCACCCTGCCCAGGAAACTTCCAAGGAATTGGCACACCACCTCCCTAAGCAGAAGCCCCCAGCCCGTAAGCCAGTGAAGCCTAGCACCATCAGCCCCAGAAGCAGGCACAAGTTCATGTAGCCCCTGATAGGGCTAATGTGCTAAACAGTTTCCAGGATGCGCAATGCAGAGGCAGATGCAATTCCCGGTGCCCTGCTCCCAAACAAAAGTCGCAGGCACAAGCCCCTGCGAACCAGCAGCGCTAGGGTTTTGCTGCCACAGGTCCAAGGCACATTCTGTCAGACCAACCTGGATTGTTGGCAATCATGCATCACAGACACCTGGGTGTTTGTGTCCATCAAGGCCGGCTACTCGCTGCTGTTCCGGTTTGGCCCTCCTCCCATTCAGGGTGTGATCGTAACAATGGTCACGAACCCTCAAAACACTATTTTAGTGTCTCAGGAGGTGTCAGCCCTGCTGCAGAAACAGTCCATTTCAATTGTTCAACCTCTCAACGTGTCGAAATGGGATGGTAGCCTCAGACCAATCCTCACACTCAGACATCTCAATCTGTACTTATCAGGCCAGACCACTGGTTCACTACTTTGGACCTCAAGGATGCCTACTTTCACATCCCTGTGAGACCCGGCCACAGGTTCACCTTTCAAGGGACTGCGTACAAGTTCTGTTTGCTGCCGTTCGGCCTCTTTCTAGCTCCTCGCATTTTCCTAGTGCATGGATGCTATACTGTCTCCTCTGAAACTGAAAGGCATCAGAGTTCTCGATTTACCTGGATGACTGGCTGATATGTGCCGAGTTACAAGCCATCTCCAATGGCTAGGCCTCATGGTGAACCATTCGAAAAGCTGGCTGATGGCCTCTCAAAGGGTTGTCTATCGTGACGTAAGCCTTGATTCCATGATAATGATTGCCACTCTGTCAGACGACAGAATCCAGAGGCTAACTGCCTGGTTGGAGCTTTTTCAGCCTAACGCGGCGGTGAAGGTAGTGACCTTCCAGACCTTCCTGATGGTGGCAGCAGTATCTCAGATCCTTCCTTTAAGGCTGCGGTTTGCAGACTCTCTTGTGGTAGAAACAACTAGCTTATCTATGCTTGAGCACAGCTCTGGGCAGTGTCACGAGAGATGCGGTGACCACAGATGCTTCCAGTCTAGGTTGGGGCACTGTCTAGAATGGCCTGGGGGTGCAGGGCATGTGGGAACCCCCATGTAAGAGTCTCCACAAATGTTTTGGAGCTGCAGGCAGTTTATCTGGCCCAGCAGCATTTTCCCTGGGAGATACAGGGGAGACACTTGTTGACCCACACAGAGAACACCACAGTGGTGACTTACATCAACCTCCAGGACAGTCTTCAATCTCCCAGTCTCAATCGTGGTGCCCAGAAGCTTGCGAACACCTGCTTTCGGTGAGAGCAGTTCATCTGCCAGGGGTGAGGTTCGGAGTTTGGAGTGGCAATTCACCTGGAGGTTATGAACCTCATCTGGGAGAAGTTCAGATGCACAGAGATAGACATATTAGCGACCTAGGAGTCCACCTATTGTCCCTATTGGAGGGTGGTCACCCGTTTGGCATAGACGTGTTATGCTGACCACACTCAGGGTTGGCGACAATCCGAGCAGTTGTGTTTGCTTTGGGTCTAAGTTCCACGAACAAACTCTGATTAAACAGGTGGATTGTAGACACGGTCAGGATTGTATGTGACCTAGCCAACCTGCCCCCACCGGAGAAGGTCACTGGTCATTCCACAAGAGGCCTTGCAACCTCTTGGGCATTATTCCAGACATTTGTAATGCTGCAGTATGGGCCACACCTCATATGTTTACCAGATTCTACTGTCTTGAATATCGTAGATCAGCAGAACCCTGGTTTTGGGACCAGTGTTAAGGGCAGCCACTCACTCTGCCCTTTAATTCATTTCTACATTGTGTTTCACTTCCAGTTCTGGGCTACTTAGCTATGCACCGTCATTTGACTTATGGTGTTTGAATGCTAAAGTTGTTTATTTTACTGTGACACTTTCTCACTCTACTGTGGATCATATGCCATGGATTCTCAATTGGCCTTTCTGTCAGAACACTGAAGGCAGTTTTTATTTTCCCTTTTAGTACAGGCTTGTTACATTTCATACTTGAAAGGAATCGATAAGATATTTATCATAACGCTGGTTCCCTGAAAAAGAAATGCAACCATTGATATCTCTTGGGGGCGGAGTCAACACCTGATGAAGACGGGGCTTTTTAAAGGAGCAGCTTTGATATACAGTAAGTGATCGGGTAATTCAGGCTACAGGGTGCAGTAAAGCGAGCATCTCATTCGGTAATGGTTACATTTCTTTTTAAGTAAACCAGGATTATGATAATTACAGAATGTTCAGTGGCTTTTACACTTTTCATGTTTTTGTGTGTTATGTTTTATCTGCATTTTAAAAAATCTTTTTTAGGATAAATTCCTGGAGATCAATAGTGCTGATCCAAAGTTATACTTGGCATCATTTTACAAAGGCCTTCAGAGGGTTGCATTGTTTATGGAAGATGAGAGTGTGTACAAACTTTTGCGTGACAGTGAAAAGGCAGAGCTTGCAGAACAAGAAATTATACTGTCTTTGCAGAATATGGGAATCTGATTGGTTAATAATTGTTCCAATCAAGAAGTGTCCTTTTATTATTAGGAATTATTAATTATTAGGAATTTTATTAAAGGTATGTTTATTGTTTGTTGCCTTTTAAACTCATGGTAATATAAAGAGAACACATTTCAGCCAATCTAGGGGGAGTGGATTCTGCACACTGCATACAGTTCTTATTTTACAGTTTTCTGCTTTTTTTTCTTTTGTATATCTTGCTAAAATGATCGGCTCATGCTGAACACCTCCTATTGCAGTTACTTGGATATTTTCCTACGTCATTTAAGTAATTGATTCTAGGTCTACAGACTGGGGAGAGCAATTACAGATACTGTACTAACTGTAGTTAGCAAGATCCTGATTGCTAAGGAACCTGTTCATTGTAGTTTAACTTCTCAACAAGGTAGGCCTAATAACATGTAGAATTCCTTACACCCACGGTATGTTGGTACTGGCACCAAAATTGTGGATTCAGACATACTTTGTTTTAAACACACATACACACCCCTGTCAGTGATGTTTACAGTATATGTTTTTGTAGAGCTGGCTTTCTTATTAAGGTCTTGTGATTAGGTTTCTGTATGGTGTAAACACCAGCTATGATTCTCTGTGATCTGATTGTTGGTATCCGTCCATGTTGAGGAAAATGTTGATGATACATACTTTCATATATATTGCTTTCACTTTACTGCTACTACTTTTTTTTTTTTTACTTATTGTTTACAAAACATTAGATTAGAGTTGCCATTAGTTTCTTCAGCCTTTTTTTTAATTTTTATCATTTTACTATAAAACAGTTCCAACATTATATGGGAAGCCAAACCAAAGCTCAAGTCTCGATGGAAACCAATGCATGTCAATCAGACAGATTTGTTGGAGTCAGCCTTTCGAAAATATATTGATTCTGGTCCTGTGAATAACCTAATTGTGAATCTTGACTCAAACTTTCAGGTCAGTTTTGAATTAACTTATAACTGCATGCAATTCTTTGTAATTAATTTGTGCAAATTCTGTAAGTCTTTTTGGTTTTGGTTCTGAAGGTGTGCCTGACACCTACTGGCACTGATATGAAAATCTTGCTCCCCCCGTGAAACTGCAATCAGGAGAAGTTTCTTACCAGCTGTAAAAATGGAATACAGCATCTCGACATGTCAGAAATCCTATAGGGTACAGATCTACAGGATACAGGTACAGAACATCAGGTCTAGACCATTTTTTAATTGAAATATCACTACCCTTTTTAAAGAAAAAAAATTCAGAAAACACAGTTACAAAACACTGAATAAAGTTAAAACATATGAAAACGATTTAAGAAGAGTATGTACAAGACAAAAATATATATATATATATATATATATATATATATATATATATTATATATATATATATATATATATATATCAAGTGTAGCATGTTTGTTTAATGCCTTGTATTCCTTTCCCTAAGCATTTTAATTGGTAATCAGAAGCGTAATGTGACTCAATTACCTGTGACTTCCTAGATACAAAACCAGCTTCCTGGAGCCATCTTTCCCTTTGTGTTGTATCCTATAAAACCTCCAAGTCTGTCACAATGGATTCAGGTTAGTAAATGTTTCAGCTAATTCACTTCTAATTGAATTACAGTCTTGTATATGTGTTTTCTGACTGAACGTCTTAAGGTTAACAGTCCATATGTCCATACTGTAGGTCCATGTTATCTTGTTTTACTCCTTAGTGACAAATAGTTTTTGGTTTATTGTTAACACATATCAATGGTTGTTGCTGTTTTAGGATATATCGTGTAAGAATGGTCACAACATTCAAAAGCCCTTCATAGTGCACTAAGAAATGTACTACAGAGGTATTTAATAACTTTAATGCTTCATACATAAGAATACATATCCTTTTTTTTCAAACACTATTGGGGAAAATGAATTGCAGTGCTGTGACAGTAATTAACTTTTGGCCAATAAAGTTAGTGTAAAGAAAATAAAAGTTTTTATTTTGTTTGGAGTTGCCAAAATATGTTCATCATAAGCTGATGTCTTTAAGTTGTGTAAGGGGAGATGGTACGTAGGGATGTGCTTTTGGTACATTTTTATGAACGTCTAAATGCTATGTAGGTGTCGGCATTTAAATGTTTATACCATAACTACATGCAGACACACTCATTATATTACATTATGATGTATACTGACAGTCCTGGCTCGTATTTTCTAAGCAAAGAAACCCTAAATAAGCAAATAACAATTTAACATTGTAAAGAATTCACTACAAGAAAACACGTACACAACAAAGTATTTATGAAATTAGGGCTGTCATTCAGTTTTAAAATGTTTTATTAGGCTTATTGATTAGCCTCATAATTAAATCAATTTTGATTCCATGTTGTAACACAATAAAATTTGGAAAAGTCCAAGGGGGGTGAATACTTTTGAAAGCCACTGTATCCACCCTTACTCTGGCTCCACAGTAGTCAGATACATGAAAAGACTGAGACTGACATATACTATTATTTAATGACTGCAATTGTGTAATTTTTAAATTACTGACAAACACACTTTAAACAGTGTGTTTGGTGAAATATGCAGATCGTATAAAAATACGTCTTGCAATTTTGAAGAAACCTCAAATATCTTGGAATTTTATAAATTTTAAGGGTAGGGATTACCCTTCATGTGTCGTTAGTCTTTTTATGTTGGTAGGTTAATAAACCATCCAATGGTTTGGTTATGTCAGAAAATTTGCTTTTTAAACGTTCGTCTTTGTTTTTGATTCAAAAAACTTATTCTTTTGGGGAACACGTCCCAAAACTGAGTTTGTGATTTATGGTTCACTAAACTCGTTTGAGCATTATGTAATAGTTTCTTGTTTTACTTGCTAATAAACTCGCCCTTGAATAGCGGGGACAGATAGACGGGAACTAAGGTTGTCGGTATAAGCTGCAACCTCAACCAATATTTAAAATTGACAGTTTGCGTTATTTCGAAGTCGACGTATATGTTATCCGTGAATCTAACTTAGAATTACTGTTTGTTTTATTTCGTACTGCACATCACAAACAACAATATACAAAACAATTAAAAACAAAGCATTAGTATCATACTGTTATCATATACACGGTCGTCTCCCTTGGATGTCTTTGACGACTGAAATCCTAATTTTAGTACGCTGTGTCAACCTCCGGAGAATTTGAACCACACACTAAAACCTCCGCTAACCATGGTGGACTCCGACACAATCCTAACGTAATGTTCCCCCACCTGTGAACAGGTTGGTTCGTGAAACTTTTTTATTTTTAATTAATTTTCTACAAATTTCTATAAAAAAATTTTCACTTGGAAGTTGTGGTTGGGGGTGTGTGTGTGTGTGTGTGTGTGTGTGTGTGTGTGTGTGTGTGTGTGTGTGTGTGTGTGTGTGTGTGTGTGTGTGTGTGTGTGTGTGTGTGTGTGTGTGTGTGTGTGTATATATATATATATATATTATAATGTATTTTAATTCCAGGCTATAAGGCTACAAAAGGTGAACATTTTGAAAGGGGGTGTAGACTTTCTATAGGCACTGTGTGTGTGTGTGTATATACACTGAACAAAAATATAAACGCAACATGCAACAATTTCAAAGATTTTACTGAGTTACAGTTCATATAAGGAAGTCAGTCAATTGAAATAAATTCATTAGGCCATACTCTATGGATTTCACATGACTGGGAATACAGATATGCATCTGTTGGTCAAAGATACCTTTAAAAAAAAAAAAAAAAGGTAGGGGCGTGGATCAGAAAACCAGTCAGTATCTGGTGTGACCACCATTTGCCTCATGCAGCGTGACACATCTCTTTCGCATAGAGTTGATTGTGACCTGTGGAATGTTGTCCCACTCCTCTTCAATGGCTGTGTGAAGTTAATGGATATTGCCGGGAACTGAAACACGCTGTCGTACACATTGATCCAAAGCATCCAAAACATGCTCAATGGGTGACATTTCTGGTGAGTATGCCGGCCATGGAAGAACTGGGACATTTTCAGCTTCCAGGAATTGTGTACAGATCCTTGCAATATGGGGCCATGCATTATCATGCTGAAATATAAGGTGATGGCAGCAGATGAATGGCATGACAGTGGGCCTCAGGATCCTCAGGACTGTATCTCTGTGCATTCAAATTGCCATCGATAAAATGCAATTGTGCTCATTGCCTTTAGCTTATGCCTGCCCATACCATAACCCCACCGCCATTCTGTTCAGAACGTTGACATCAGCAAACTGCTCGCCCACACGACGCCATACACGCTGTCTGCCATCTGCCCGGTACAGTTGAAACCGGGATTCATCAGTGAAGAGCACATTTCTGGCCATCGAAGGTGAGCATTTGCCCACTGAAGTTGGTTACGACGCCGAACTGCAGTCAGGTCAAGACCCTGGTGAGGACGACGAGCACGCAGATGAGCTTCCCTGAGATGGTTTCTGACAATTTGTGCAGAAATTCTTCAGTTGTGCAAACCCACAGTTTCATCAGCTGTCCGGGTGGCTGGTCTCAGACGATTCCGCAGGTGAAGAAGCCGGATGTGGAGGTCCTGGGCTGGCGTGGTTACACGTGGTCTGCGGTTGTGAGGCCGGTTGGATGTACTGCCAAATTCTCTAAAACGACATTGGAGGCGGCTTATGGTAGAGAAATGAACATTCAATTTTCTGACAACAGCTCTGGTGGACATTCCTGCAGTCAGCGTGCCAATTGCACGCTCCCTCAAATCATATGTGGCATTGTGTTGTGTGACAAAACTGTACATTTTAGAGTGGCCTTTTATTGTTCCCAGCATAAGGTGCACCTGTGTAATGATCATGCTGTTTAATCAGCTTCTTGATATGCCACACCTCTCAGGTGGGTGGATTGTCTTGGCAAAGGAGATGCCCACTAACAGGGATGTAAACAAATTTGTGCACAAAATTTGAGAGAAATAAGCTTTTTGTGTGTGTGGAAAATTTCTGGTATCTTTTATTTCAGCTCATGAAACATGGGACCAACACATTACATGTTGCGTTTATATTTTTGTTCAGTGTGTTTGTGTGTGTGTGTGTGTGTGTGTGTGTATGTATATATATATATATATATATATATATATATATATATATATATATATATATATATATATATATATATGTAGATATAGATGTACATGTGTGTGTGTATGTGTCTGTCTCTCTCTCTCTCTCTCTCTCTCTCTCTCTCTCTCTCTCTCTCTCTCTCTCTCTCTCTCTCTATATATATATATATGATACATTCCTTTTTTCCTTTTTAGATATTTATGAGGTTGCTACAGCCACGAAAACCTGTCTTCTTTATAAACAGCACGCTTGAGTCAATGTTATGTTTTAATGCACAATCTTTATTGTGTACAATAAACAAACAAAATAAACCTAACTCCACCAATTGGTCCACCAAACTTCCCTACCTAATAAGGGAAAAGCTAAGCTTGTTTACCCAACCAAAACCACTGTATTTTAGTTTAATTTACCTTCTTTCTTCACCACTTCTCTTCTCTCCTTTCCTTACTTCACCTTACATGCCAACACAGAGCACACAAACTTTTGGCCTTTTTGTGCCCCCAGCTGATTATTTGCATCTTACCAGCATTTACCAATTACTTGATTAACCCACACTAATACAGGCCTCTGGCTTCACCTTTCCCTTTTTAAAGATGGAGTGCATTATCCATCCTGCCCAGGGTCCTAAAACCCTAACTTCCTGTTTAGATGTACACTCCATTACTAGATGGATAGTTAGTGATGGAGTGTATATATGTTACAGTCAATCAGGATTTTAACATTGAACAGCATCTTTAAAATCTGTTTGGGAACTGTGTATTTGCACAAAGCATATTTTGCAATGTGAGTGTCGCTTTGCTCAAAGACAGAAGATGCTGTATGCTGTTTGCTTGTTTGGTATTTTCCATTTTGCAATTTCAGCAAAATAATTGGCTCAAACACCAAAATAACCTTTCATTTCGTTATTTGATAATTTTGTCAGTGCTCAAATCATGAAATGGTTATTTTTCTCAGTCATTGACCGAATCCTGACTATGAGAGTAATGTATATTTCAGATCTTTTATTTAACATTTAATCAGAAAAACTACAAAATGATATCGCAAAACCTACCGAAAGCCATAATATCAGGGCACATTTCATGCAAGATTTTAACATCACATTTTTTAATTTGTCAGTTTTTCATTAAGTATATGGAAAACTACGAAGCCTTATTTAATTTAATAAGTTAACGTAACATTGTTCAGCAGCATTATTTCATTCGTCCCTTATAAAGCAAAAATTGTTAATTCTATAGGGTGATGCAAATCTTTTGGCCATAGCTGTAATGCCCCCCCATATAATCTACTTAATAAAAACACCAGGTTTGTTTGTCAAAGTTGCTTTTCTGTCATTTGTATGCAGGTGTATGAAACGAGTGGCAAAGAAACATACAATGCGTTGATAGCAGCCTACTGTCACTGAAATGATTTTTATTTATTTTTGATGTCAGACAGTTATTTAGTAAAAAATAGTAGGGAACTACAGAAATGATAAAAATGATAAAGGTAGGAAGTGATAATTTTATACTCTGAGGGAATAGCGATTTATGTTTACTGTTTACTAAATCGGTTACAGGAAGGATGTTTATCAGGAGCCATGTATAAAATAATGACCTGCCTGTCTAATTGTTGTTCCTATGGCTTCCCAGATGTTTGCTTTCATCTTAACATTCTTGTATGAAATGTGGGAAGGATCAAACACTTCAGGGTTCTTTGACACCTCTGTAGACAATAGTTTGTCATTCATGATTTTTCCTGTAAAGCACGTGTTGTCACCACTTGGCTGTGATTGGTTAATACACCGACAGTAACACGCGGCATTTGGAAAAATCGCTCTGAATTTGATTTGAGCGGCACCGCTCGGCAATATTATATCGTTTTGGCCTGTGCAGCACCATTCAGTAACATTGGCATAGATATTTCTGCTAAAATGCTGCCTGATAGCCGACGGTACCGTGTTGTGTGTATGTTCTGGCCTTAAGTGTAAGGGCACCTTCTGCAGCTCCAGGCATTGTCAAGCGTTAGTGTACTGTGAAATTGGGAGCTTATTGGGACCAATTCGGCAGAATTAAAGAGAAACAATTGTCATTCAAATTGTTGTTAACCTTCAGTAAACTAATCTGCCTGCTACATTTTCTAAACAACCTGCATTGGCTGTGTTTTATACAGAACCTAAACCGCTGGCTGATGTTAGCATTGTGACCAGGTTTGCAGGACATTCAGACATATCCCGTATCAAGTAAGTTATTAGGTTCTACAGTTTTAATGTACAAGACCAATATGGCTGCAATATTGAGGATATGTGAATTTTGCTAAACAGAGACAGATAGTACACTCTGAGGAGTTTTCTGGATGTTTGGTACATGGCTGTATTCTTTGACTTTCCATTAAAAAGTTCACTGCCATGTTGTTTAATAACTGTATATATCAATATTACAGAGCATACTTTGGCCTACTTTATTTTAGTTGGTCACAGCTGTATCCTATGATTCTCGCAATAAAGTTCCATTACAGGTGTATAAACGTTTCCTTGTTTTACTGCCACAAAAATTTACATTAGTTGTTTCTTTGGTTTTGTTATGAGGGCTTATTTGAAACCACTAAACTCAAATCAGCTATAAACCTGTTTTAAGATGTTTGTTGGAAATGTAAATATAATTCACAAGGTTGCCCAGACGAACTAAAGACATATATTTATTTGTGAATGAAATAGGAAGTCGGTTGCCTGCAGTAGCCACTGACTGTTTAGAATTAGTTTGTGGCTGATCTTTCTTGGGTTGTCTTGAATTTTTTGCTTTGAGAGTTATTACATGAAAATAAATAAATACAAGTGTTAAATACATTTTCATTTACTAGGTACTTTAAGGTTCTAATTCAAGAGATGGGCTTAAAGTTGGACCTGGGATTCTTGTATGCCATGTCTGAGCTCTTTACACAAGACAATACTGATGAAACTTCAACTGAACAAAAGGTATAGTAGGAATAAAATCTAGATGTAAAAGTTAAATACTTTGTCATGTAATTTGGTAATATGATCTAATGTGACGTTGTATAGTGTGTGTGTTATTTTATTTCTGTGTACTTAACAAGTAATTATTGCAATTGTTTGTTTTTTTTTGTTTGTTTTATTGTTTTATTTTTTTAAATTTATTTTATTATTATGTCTTTATGTTTAATACACCGGTAATTGTATTACTCAGGTTGAACTTTTTAAAAATGATAAAGAATACCTTAAGATGGAGGTGAACACTGTATCCACCACAGATACTTCAGCAATTAGTGTTTATGAATATTTCCACATCTCTCCCATCAAGGTAAGTTGTTGCTTTTTTATTGCTTAGTTTTGCTCTTTTTGATACTATATGATTCCATATTACCAGAGCATCTGTTATTAATACAGTAGGACACTTGTAATATTTTTTTTTTTTTCTAATTACCAACTCTTGCTGGTCAGTAGTTCACTAGCAGTTGATGACATTTTGGGCTATAAACTGCCTCTAGTGTATACCTGTAATTAATTATGCATATCCCTGGCTCAATGGATTTTCTTCTGCTTGATAAAGCATTTATAAAACTGCCTTTATAATCATATGTTATAAACCGTTTAGTTAGGTATTTACACTGAGCGAGAGACTAGTCCCAACCAAAGTAATTGGTAAAGGCAAGTAGGAACTTGAGAAAAATGTGACCTTAAAACTGGATAAATCACTGTTTCTCCAGGCTCAGTCAATGTTTTGGTTGCTCATGCCCTTATTGTACAGACCACTCACTTTTAGACAGTGGGGACTATTTAATTGATCTAAATAGTGTCCGGTCTAATTTCCACAATTGGTTGAATGGTTGAAAGGGGACGTGGTGAAAACCAGCATCCCTAACAGTGTATGTGGATCTCTTTGGTGTATTTTTGTGTTTGAAAATGGGTTAAATGCCAGGCTTGGTCTTATTTTAATATATACACAATGGTTATATTTATTTGCACCACTGTTTAGATCAATTGAATAGACACAACCTTCATATTCCAGGCATATAATCATTTTGTTATTTTGTAACAGATTTACAAAAGAATACATTTATTTAAAGTTCTAATGACCCAGGACTTTCACCTGCCTTGGATAATCATTACTGTAGTGTATATAACGACGTACATGTTCCTATGGGTAACTGCAGCTTTAATGTTATCTTTTTCTTTGTAGTTGCATTTAAGTTTGTCACTAAGTACTAGACGGGAAGATGGAAATAAGGAAAAACGACAGACTGAAGTCATTCCTGTTCAGTCCCTGAACCTACTGCTCATGAGTATCGGTGTCACTCTAACAGATGCACACGATGTAGTGTTTAAGTATGAAATTGTATACCTATTTCTTTCCTGTTCATCCTTTACAGCTATTGCATACTATACTAACACTTAATGATCATTTAATACACATAACATGTGGTAAAATATCCTCACATGTAATATTACTTACAATACCCATCACATCCTTACCACAAGGATGTGTCGGTACAAACCACATTTTGGTTGCCCTGCCACACCGTTTAGCCATGATCCCTACAGCATTTTTTTCCACATAAAACAAATAAGTTTTCACCAATTTCAAATTGAAAAATGTTTATTTTTTTTTACATTGCAACATGTTGCTTTTATTGCTTTATCAATTGGAGTGCTGTTGTATATAAATGTACCTTAAATATATAGTACGACAAATAATGTGAATAATGTGTTGTCTGTCATTAGCTGTATCTCGTTGCGCTTTTTTATGTGCTACAGTTTCTTTTTCATTACTGTTTTTTATTATGGTAAATTACCATGGTTACAATTTGACTGGGGAAAGATAATGTAGGGTTATTGGAGTTCACACAAAAAACAGCTTTTTTTTTTTTTTTTTTTTAGCTTATTTTTCATTTAAATTGTTTTCCTTGTTAAGTTTTCAGGACATTTTGTTAATGCATGTGCATTTTTGTTTTTTTGCTGTTTTACATTTTTTTGAATGAAACTGTTCATTTTAACTTTTTTTTTTTAACACAACAGTACTTTGGTCACGTTTGGTTACCATCATAACCGTTGCATGAAACCAGAGTGTAATAATCCTGCACCTCTGCACTTAAGCATTTGTATGTCAGCTGACAAATGTTCAGCTGATATTCTATCATGCCTTTCTTCTTAAAGGCGTACAGCCTCAATATATGAACCCCCAATATCTCTCACAAGCACCTGGGTACATATTGTTACAATATCACAACAAAAAGAAGACTTTCTTTTTTGCTCATATGTATAGCTATTATTATTCTATTCACCTTACAGTACAATAATAAGACAAAAAATGGACTGAATGATAATACCAGAAAATAATCTTAATATTTTTTTTTTACAATAAAGTAGCCGACGGAATGCTTATATCGGCACATAGTCTTCTTTGTCAAGACTGAATAGATTGTTATTTTATCTTGTCTGCATATGGCATGCCTTTTAAACCTAGAATAATTCTGGTCGCTCTTCTTTCTTTGCACTCTTTCTAGAGCAGCAATATCTTTTTTGTACCGAGGTGACCAGAGCTGACCACAGTATTCTAGATGAGGTCTTACTAATGTATTGTAAAGTTTTAGCATTACTTCCCTTGATTTAAATTCAACACTTTTCACTATATATCCAAGCATTTTGTTGGCCTTTTTCATAGCTTCCCCCACATAGTCTAGATGAAGACATTTCTGAGTCAACATAAGCTCCTAGATTTTTTTCATAAATTCCTTCAATTTCAGTATCTCCCATATGATATTTATAATTGACATTTTTATTGCCTGTGTGCAGTCCCTTACACTTTTCTATATTAAATGTAATTTGCCATGTGTCTTCCCAGTTCTGAATGCTGTCTAGATCATTTTGAATGACCTTTGCTGCTGCAACGGTGTTTGCCACTCCTATTTTTGTGTCGTATGCTAATTTAACAAGTTTGCTTACTATACCAGATTCTAAGTCAGTAGTGTAGATTAGAAAGAGCATAGGACCTAATACTGATCCCTGTGGTACTCCACTGGTTACCAGTATCCCACAAAGGCTCCCGGAAGTCAGCACACTGTTGTTTTAATGGGGTCCAGACTGCATATGGAGTCCCCGACAACCATGACCTCACTTTTTTTTTGCTGCCTGGCCAGCACCGTGTATGGGATCTATGTTACTTTCGTTCTCTTGATGCTGGTGTTGATCATCTGAATTTTTAAGTGGGTCAAATTTATTTGATGTTTTTATTTCTGGTTGTTGTGTTTGAACTATGTTTCTTTTTTTTCCCTGTCGCTGCCTATCTTAACCCAGCTGTTTTGACCCTCTTCTATCTCCCTGGTAGCTTTCTGTCTATAAGGGGTGCAAACTTCCATGAATTTCAGGTGTGCCAGCTCCTCAAGCTCCTGTTTCTCTGTCATTTCTTGCAGCTCCATTTCTAGCATACATGTCCTGGATCTTGCAGCACTTCACACACACTTGGTTCAGCTCTGCTGGGTTTACTCAGATTTCCCACATCATGCAAGTGTCACAGATTACTAGCTTGAAGGCTGTGTTACATTTTATTTAATTTTTTTGTAAGTTTAAGTTTTGTTTCTGCAGCTGTCAACCTGCTTTCAAACTGCTCTGCACTTTTCCACTAAGCACTTCTCCCATGCTGTTGCCGCAGTTTGGACTGCCTTGCTTTTGTGTCTGTGCCTGTGCGTGCTTTCTTAGCACTGCCCCGTTGTCTCAAACGGCGCCCAGTTTGAATGTGAAAGTAAACAGCTGATCTAGGTTTCAGCTTATCAGAGAAAGACATGCAGCTGTTAGAATTTAAGCTACAGTAATTTCCAAATTTACTGTATTTTCTGTTTAAAGCAGTTAAAGGTCTAATTTCTCCTTAGTGCTTCTAAACTGCTCTACACTTTTCTGCAAAGCACTTCTCTCATGTTGGCACTCTCCACGCTGCCACTATGTGGACTGCCTTGCTTTGGTGGTCCAACATGGTCCTTTAGAGACTAATTGTAAGATGTATATTAACATGATATAAACATTTGTGATAAACTGTTTTGATAAAAAAAGCAGACATTTACGATATACAGGAGCATGTACATGTATACCAACAATAAATCACATTTACTTATTTATTTATTTGTTTTATATATTTATTTATTGTATTTATTTTACAGACTTGCTTTCTTCGAGTCGACCTACCAGTTCTGTACAACTCGGCAACTTCAGTGGGAGCTCATAAGACATTACTCTAATCAGGTTGGTAGAATTAGTTCACTGCAAAATTAATACAAGGTTGTCTGCTCAGGTTATCAAAATGCATGCTAATTATTTGTTTTTAGGCTATCAAGCAAATGTATGTCCTTGTTCTTGGACTGGATGTCTTGGGCAACCCATTTGGATTAATCAGAGGCTTGTCTGAAGGATTTGAAGCTTTCTTCTATGAACCCTATCAGGTTAGTTTCTTTTTTCAGTTGAATATTTAAATAAAAAAATGCCAAAGGTCATCAAAATGGCAAATGTATCATTTTAAACTGTTTGAACAGTTTACAATTGGTTGTTATTTAAGCATTTATATAACCTTGTATCTGCTATAGGGCACTCCGATGTGAAGGAATGTCCATTCTGTTAATTGCATATTCGTCTTTGGGGAAAAATATCACACAATGAAAGAAATTAATTCTACAATAAGCTTTTTAAATAAAAAGATTGACTCTATATTGTATTCTAATCTAACTAATATATAATTCCTTTATCAGGGAGCCATTCACGGACCAGCGGAGTTTGCAGAAGGAATGGCACTTGGTGTAAAAGCTCTGGTTGGAGGTGCTGTTGGTAAGTGTTGTTGGAAGTTCAAGTACCCTTTGTTTTAAAGGGCAATAGGGAAATTGCACAACTAACTGATCAGTTTGTTTCAGTTTCCTAATTGCACTGCCATAAAGTATTGGCAGTGATGATGGGCTATAATTGATCTGTGTTTTAATTATTAAAAAAAACATGTTTCTGTTCAGGTGGCTTAGCTGGTGCTGCTTCCAGAATCACTGGTGTCGTGGCAAAAGGGTTTGCAGCCATGACCTTGGATGAAGAGTACCAACAGAAGCGTAGAGATGAGATGAATACACAGTCAAGTGGTCTTAAAGAAGGCCTTACTCGGGGAAGCAAAGGTTTAGTGTCGGTAGGTAGTGTTTGACTAAATCTGTGAGTGGTAAAAGGTTAAGAATGGTGTTCTGATTAAATTGCATGTTAAATATAAAGATACATTGGCTCATAGGTTTTAAAAATATAGTACTTTAAGAATGCATGGTGATAACAGATTCAGAAGTGATTTCTGTAAAACCTTATCTGTATAACAAACTGCATAAGGAAAAATATCTCTTCTCCCATTTCAATTTCGATTTTAGATTTCTACCATACTTTCCTGAGCAATGTGTTTTTCTGTGTTATTGCTGTATTTTTGTAATTTTTATTTTTACAGGGATTTGTCAGTGGTATCACAGGAATTCTAACAAAACCTATAAAAGGTAAGAATTTTGTTTTTAGTGTTTATATTTATATGCAGTATGTATATGTGTGTGTGTGTGTGTGTGTGTGTGTGTGTGTATATATATATATATATATATATATATATATATATATATATATATATATATATATATATATATATATGTGTGTGTGTGTGTGTGTGTGTGTGTTGTGTGTGTTTTTGAAATGAATTTGTTATGGCTTAATGTGGTTTTAAAATAATCAGCAAAGTTGAATTTCGATAAGTAGTCAATACAGTATTGAATATGTAATAGGTAGAGAATAAAGTGAATATGCCCTAGGCAGATCATAAATATTGATGGTATTCTCAAACACGAATGTTTTGAAAATGAATCTCAAATGGAAAGCCAATGTAACACAAGGCAACTTTTCCTGGCAACTGTTGCACCAAAAGAGTTGCTGGCAACCAATTTGCTTCAACCTCTATGTAACACCAGGCAACTTCCAATGGTAACTTTTTCAGGAAACTTAAGAGATGAACCAATAATATTGAAGATGTTTGATTCGAATGTGATTGGAGTCAGACAGCAGTTGTTTGATTAGGAACTAGTGGAGTAGCGACAAATAAGGTTTGCCAGAGCTTATGTTTTTTAAACTAAATACGTCAATGCCTCAAATACAGCTGGAGTGGGTGACATCAGACCAGAAACAGGAACCAGATAATAAACAACAGAGAGGTGGAGTTGGGTCGAGCTGAGCAATTGGTACCACTTAGCATTTAATAATTTAAACAAGCAGAAAATAAAAGGTCGCAAAGACAAACAAAACACACACACGGCACTCGTAGCCCAAACAAAAAGACAAACAAAGCAGACTTCACAGACAAAACACGGTGAGCTGATATTTTAACTATTACTTTGATTATTACCTCCGTCTCCAATCCCATTCTCCACTCACCGAACACACAACCCCAAGTGAGTGAAAACATGCAGCTTTTATGCAGCTGTACCGAGACTCGATTGCTAATCAGTCATTCAGTTGGAGTCTCAGTACAACTGCACGTGAATTAATAAAAGTGCAATTCCCCGTGCTCACATATTATTTTACTTGTCCTTGAAGTGCTGTGCCATCCTTGTGCCTAAATACAAAATATACATTTTAAACACTTGTGCTCACAACTCATATTTATATCCCATGTATTTTATACATAAACACCAACATTAAACACTAATAAACATAAAGGGGCAGGACACTCCACCACAGTCAGTTATTAAAAAGAAGTTCTACACTGTTTTCACAGGTGATAAACAGATACAACGTCATTGTTTAATCATCGATTGAGGCAACTTTAAAAACCTTATTACTTAGTAGTTGTTCAGTATTAGCAGACACCTTTAAACATGCCGATTTACATGGTTTGTCAAAAATAAGAATATATTGTACTACATAAAAACATTGTGTTACACTGTACACATTCCACTAGGTGGCACAGTAACAACAGTTGCCCCTCAATTGTATTCGCTTCACTCTCCGCTAATACAGGCTCCACACATACTCTACCCCCAGGCTTCCCAGTATGGACTAGGCCTTGCCATTTTTTTGAACTCTGTGAAAATAACTTAACTAAGCTATAACATAAATAATGTGATTAAACATTTAAAATATACACTTATATATAAACTTTAAAACCACTCGATCAATGCAATCTCTTCGTTTGTTCCCCACTGTTGTCTTTTCGGTAGCCATGTTTTTGTTTTTCTCAGTCGGCGTCTAAGGGTCACGTGACGAAAATCTGGATCATGATTGTTTGTTTCACCGAAGTTGCCAGAAATGTAACAAAATCAAAATGATCTAGTTTTGAGCAACCTGGAGGAAATTGCTTGACAAAGTTGCAGATAACTAGTTGCTGCAACTGTTGCCTGAAACAGTTACTTGAAAGTTGCCCTGTGTTACATTGGCTTAAGTTTAAAATACCCTGTTTTCTGTGTATTGCATTGTAACTTTCAATTGCAGGTGCCCAAAAGGAAGGAGCAGCTGGATTCTTTAAAGGAGTTGGTAAAGGATTAGTGGGAGCAGTGATACGGCCTACTGGAGGTGTCATCGATATGGCCAGCAGCACTTTCCAGGGTATTAAAAGGTACAGAATCTTGACCATTTTTCTTTTTTCTTTATCTCCAAAAAAAGTTTTCAATCTAGAAGGATTGCACTGGACAGTCTCCTGAGGGAACTAGGTACCGGGTAACAATGTATTCATTTTATTAGAAACCATGACTACTGCACCCGACCTAAAACCCAGTTTAGGCTTCCATGCAAAATGCATGTGCAATTTAATTAAGCTATTTTTTTCTAATAACATTTTTCAGGGCAACAGAATCCTCAGAGGATATTGAGAGGCTACGACCTCCACGCTTTATTCATGAAGATGGAATCATTAGACCATACAGGGAAAGAGAAGGTGTTGGCAGCCAAATACTACAGGTAACTAATAAATGATAAGTGTGATCAAGAAAAACGTAGGAAGTGTTAAATTAATATGCATGTTCAATGTTAAATTAATATGCATGCATGACAGCTTTTCAGAAAAAAATGAAGCTTAGGAATTTGAAGAAAACAATATGCAAACTATTGGATTAGAGTAGTTTGTCATTGTATACAAATGAAAATAAAATAGTCTAGATTGAACATGAGAAATGGGCTCATAAAAAGTATATTACTGGCACAAAAGAGCAAAAAATAATCTAAACTTTTACCCAATATAGCTAAGATATTTTGGAAACACTTGCGGATTCTACATAATTCAGAAAAATTGAAAAAAGTATTTTTAAGGCCCCAGTTGTAGCATTCAAGAGAGAAGCTAATTTAGGTGATTTTTTAGTTCACAGTAAACATAAAAGAATAATTAACAGAATAGGTTCTACAAATTGACTAAACGTTTAAACCCAGAGTTAATCTGGCATTTAACCGTTTAAACGGGCAAATAATTTATGTTTCAGTAACTTCACATTTGTATTCTTTATGTGCATTATTTTAAGACCCATTTTAATCCGTTTTTTATTTTAAGTGCTTCTGAGAGATTCACACAGTCAATCATAATAAGCATATATGAAAATATAATATAAAGAAAAACTGATCGTACCTTTACACTGTCTTTTGCATTTTTTCAGAGAATACATTTAACTTTTTTACATTAAACTGCAGTCCACAAGCTGCAAATAATCCATGTCAGAAAACTTTAGTCCAAACATTTGTTATGTATTGTGACAGTGCGGTGGGTGTGGTGATGAAACAGATGTCACAAAGTCACTGGTCCAGGTGCAAATAACCCTAATACCAGCAATGGTAGAGGGTGTGTTTTATTTACAGGAATGCAGTCCAAAGCAACAAAAAAAATACAAATGATATGTCCCAATAGAGTGAGTCCTTTTCAGCTCTATTGTGCACTTGCGGGGTGGTGAAAAGTACAGGTGCTGATGTGTCCAATTCAGTTGTGCGGGGTGTGTGGTGTCCAAGGTGAAAGTGCTGGCTGTAGTGCGGCAGCTTCTTATCATGACGACAAACTCCGACCCTGGTCATGACAATAAACAAACCAAATGATGTGATAGGTGTTACATATGATGTGATAGGTGTTATAGAAACTTGGTTGTCTGAGAGTGATGGGGACGAATATAATATTTGTGGGTATACACTGTATAGGAAAGACAGGCAGGACAGAAGAGGAGGAGGGGTAGCGCTATACATAAGAAAGAGTCTTGAAGCCCAGGTGTTAAACCTGGACAAAGAAAATAAAGCCGAATCAATATGGGTCAGAATAACGGACAAAAATTCAAAAGGGAATAATAATAGGAGCATGCTATAGACCGCCAGATTCAGACGGTGAGCAAAATAATCTGTTATACAATGACATTAGAAATGCGTGTAGCAAAGGAGAAGCCTTACTAATGGGGGATTTCAACTTCCCCCATATAAAATGGGAAAACCCGGTGGGTAGCACGAAGGATGAAATAGAATTGGTGGAAATGACAAATGACTGCTTCCTAACACAATTTGTCAAGGCACCGACTAGAGGTGAGGCATGCCTTGATTTAGTCTTTTCAAATAACGAAGACAGAATAACTAAAACAGAGGTCAGAGAACCACTGGCAAACTCAGACCACAACATGGTCTCATTTGAAGTGTTTTTTAAAACCCCAAAAGTGATGAGTAAAGGTTTACAATTTTAGAAAAGCAAACTATGAAGGTATGAAAAAGAGACTAATAGAAGTAGATTGGAGTAAAATAGAGAAAACACCCACAGAAGAAGGATGGTTGTTCTTCAAAAATGTAGTACTAGAGGCGCAAAACAATTACATCCCTAAAGTAGACAAATCTAAATGTAAAACTAAATTGCCAAAATGATTTAATTGGTCAATTAAAAAAAATATTCTGCGAAAAAAGGCACTTTACAGAGCATTAAAAAAGGACCAAAAAGAAAGTACGCAGAAAGAGTACACAGAACTGCAAACGCAAGTCAAAAAGGAAGTTAGAAAGGCCAAGAGAGAAATAGAAATGAACATTGCTAAGGGAGCTAAAACCAATTCCAAAATGTTTTTCCAATATTACAACAGCAAGTGAACATTCAAAGAGGAGATTAAATGTTTAAGAGATACAAATGGCAAAATTGTAGATGAAGAAAAAAAAATAGCAAATATATTCAATGATTACTTTTCACAAGTTTTTACAAAGGAAGATACTGACAATATGCCCCACATGTCATCCAGTTCCTATCCAGTTTTAAAATAAACAAATCCCCTGGGCCGGATGAGATCCCAGTAGTACTCAGAGAAATGAAAGAAGTAATTTACAAACCGCTAACCAAGATCATGCAGCAGTCTCTTGACACAGGGGTGGTACCGACAGGCTGGAAAATTGCAAACGTAATACCGATCTACAAAAAGGGAAACAAAACTGAACCAGGTAACTACAGACCAGTAAGCCTGACTTCTATTATATGCAAACTTATGGAAACTATAATAAGATCCAAAATGGAAAATTACCTATATGGTAACAGGGTCCTGGGAGTCAACATGGTTTTTGGAAAGGGAGATCGTGTCTAACTAACTTGCTTGATTTTTTTGAGGATGCAACATAGATAATGGATAATTGCAAAGCATATGACATGGTTTATTTAGATTTCCAGAAAGCTTTTGACAAAGTCCCACACAAAAGATTAATTCTCAAACTGAACGCAGTTGGGATTCAAGGAAACACATGTACATGGATTAGGGAGTGGTTAACATGTAGAAAACAGAAAGTACTTATTAGAGGAAAAACCTCAGAATGGAGTGTGGTAACCAGTGGTGTACCACAGGGATCAGTATTAGGTCCTCTGCTATTCCTAATCTACATTAATGATTTAGATTCTGGTATAGTAAGCAAACTTGTTAAATTTGCAGACGACACAAAAATAGGAGGAGTGGCAAACACTGTTGCAGCAGCAAAGGTCATCCAAAATGATCTAGACAAGATTCAGAACTGGGCAGACACATGGCAAATGACATTTAATAGCGTGTAAGGTACTGCACGCAGGAAATAAAAATGTACATTATAAATATCATATGGGAGATACTGAAATTGGAGAAGGAATCTATGAAAAAGACCTAGGAGTTTTTGTTGACTCAGAAATGTCTTCATCTAGACAATGTGGGGAAGCTATAAAAAAGGCTAACAAGATGCTCAGATACATTGTGAAAAGTGTTGAATTTAAATCAAGGGAAGTAATGTTAAAACTGTACAATGCACTAGTAAGACCTCATCTTGAATATTGTGTTCAGTTCACCTCTGGTCACCTCGCTATAAAAAAGATATTGCTGCACTAGAAAGAGTGCAAAGAAGAGCGACTAGAATTATTCCGGGCTTAAAAGGCATGTCATATGCAGACAGGCTAAAATAATTGAATCTGTTCAGTCTTGAACAAAGAAGACTACGTGGCGACCTAATTCAAGCATTCAAAATTCTAAAAGGTATTGACAGTGTCGACCCAAGGGACTTTTTCAGCCTGAAAAAAGAAACAAGGACCAGGGGTCACAAATGGAGATTAGACAAAGGGGCATTCAGAACAGAAAATAGGAGGAACTTTTTTACACAGAGAATTGTGAGGGTCTGGAATCAACTCCCCAGTAATGTTGTTGAAGCTGACACCCTGGGATCCTTCAAGAAGCTGCTTGATGAGATTCTGGGATCAATAAGCTACTAACAACCAAACGAGCAAGATGGGCCAAATGGCCTCCTCTCGTTTGTAAACTTTCTTATTTTCTTAAAAACAAGTAGCAAACAAACAAACAGCTCAGCAACACAGATTCAGTGTTACCGCCAAAAGCCTTGCACAATGACAGCCCTTATATACCAGGAGACTCCACCCCATGATCAGCGCAACTCAGCACACCTGCCAGTTTTCTAATGCAGCACAGCTGATCACAGTAATCTTGTCCCCTAATATGATCATTCCACCCCGCACCAAGATGGCCGACTTCTTTTTCCGCCCCTCTCTCCAAGCCAACCGGTACCCCTGCTTAGCGCTCTCTTGGGTCGGGAGGGAGATTTACAGCTCAGATCCTCTCGCTCTCTGTCACATGTATTTACAAAAATTAAAATGAAAACATAAGGGGAAGAAACTTAGATAGGGTAGTTCAACGGTAAAATCCACTTCTGAAGTAGCTGGCACAGTGAGGTATTTGCGTCTAATTTTTACCAGTCATGGGTATTTGTGACCATTCACTGCCCACCACTTCAGTGGGTTACTTTCAACATCCAAATCAGGTTCACATAGGTACTGCTCAAGCTCACGTTCATTTACATTTGATGCCGGTGGAGCTTCGCTCTGTCTCCCCAGAAGAAAACACTGTTGAATGGGTATCCTCACAGCCTTTCTTTGTGGGGTGTGGTTGTTTCGCTCTCTGTTTGAGAGGTGGAGGTTTCGTTATCGACGGCTGCAAGTGTTTTCAATGGCTGGGAAGATCACTGTGTGGATTTCATTCTTTATAGCCCCATACGCTAGCTCCTTCAAATCTGCATCTGTAAACTCCTCCAGTGATTTGTAGTGTGGGTCCAGTACAACTGAAAGCATCAGTACTGACTGCATCAGTAATCTCAAACCTTGTTCGGATTTCCTCAGTCATGAGCCATTTCAATGTTTTGATGGAAGGCAAATCCTCCTTTGAAACAACGAGATGGTTGCTGATTAACCCATGCATTAGTGGATGTATGAAAGATGCAAACACTTTTGAAGTGGTCTCACCAGACCGAACAGTTGTAGCACAGTACAGCGGCTTTAATGTACTTGCTAGAGATTCAGCAATTTCCCAGCTCTCGTCTTTCATTTCATGTGTGCGGGCATCTGTAAGTTTGGTGATTCTCCTATCACTTAAGACAGCACAAACTGCCCACAATTCACTATGTCTCTGCATGTTTGAAGCATTATCATGAACAGCAGCTACAACTTTGCCGTGAATATTCTAATGTTTTGAACAAAATTGGCAAGTATGTCAGATGTATGACGTTCTTCTATTTCTGTTGTTCACAAGACTGCAGTGTTAAACTCCCTTTCATCAGTGATGTAGCGTGACAAACGAAGAATCTTCTCTTGATGTCCAACAGTCTATCACCAAACTTACATCTGTAGCTTTATCTAGGACTTCTTGCAAGTTAGTTTTCACAGTGTCATACAGGCTGTGTATTTGATTTAGTACAGATGGCCGTGATGGTACCTTGCAATCGGGCTCAATGAAAGACAGCAACTGACGAAATCCATCACCTTCCACTGTGGGAATGGGCAAGCAATCTCGTGCAATCATTTCTGCGATTAGTTCTGATATTCTTTCAGCTTTTACCGGGTCACAAGTCCGCGGGTGCATAAATTGTGTAATCTGTGCCTTGCTTGCAGTGACTGATCCTTCATTGATGCTCTGTGGAAGCCTCAGCTGAAGGCGGCTCAGCATTGTACCAGTGGAGCCTCCCCAATAAACTAAACTGCTTGAAAAAACTGTACACCTGACAGTACTTTTGTCAATTTTTACAAAAAATCCCAAACAAGACTTTTCTTTTTAGATTTAGACATGTCATTCATGCATGTGTTATTACAGTCTTTACTACAGCATTAGAGGAAATAGTTGATTAATGCACATCACTTTGATTGGTTGAGGACTGATCACATGAGAGAACACCACGATAGGATAAAAGAGGAGTGGGATTGGGGGTTGACGCAAATGTAAAAAGGCAAAACAACTGTAAGTTACAGATGTAGAAAAATACATAATATAAGGAAACACATTCTTTTTTTTGTCAAGTGGGGTTTAAACTTATACTAATTTTTTTAAATATATTTTTTATCCACATTTACCGTTTAAATGTTTAAACTCTTACAGCCTTAAATACCTCCAAAATTATTGACACCCTTGATAAAAATGAGCAAAAAAGGCTGTATGAAATAAACAACACAGGTCATGAGCTGTATTTTGTGCTCAAAAATATGTGAAAACTATATTCTTTTATACTAATACAATTGCTCAGAGAAAACGTTTATTTTTAACAAGTAGTTTTTTTTTTTTTCTCTCAAAGATAGGTGTCAAAGTTATTGGCACCCCTAAAGATTCTTATAAATAAAATCAAACAAAATTAAATCTGCATTAACATTTTACTTTAAGTACATCTCAGTCTTAATGAACTATATTGTGGCCTTCCATGTCTTCCTGTTTCACTGGGGTATAAAAATGAGGTAACACGCATGTAAAATCGATTTGTCATCCACAACTATGGGGAAAGGCAAAAACTCACAAATGAAAAGAGACAAATGGTTGCTGACCTTCATAAATCAGGCAATGGGTACAAAAAAATAACTAAAAACCAAAATATACCACATACCAGTATTAGGGCAATAGTTAAGTTTAAAACCAGTGGAACAGTGGTAAAACTGCCTGGTAGAGGATGCAAGTGCATCTTGCCCCCATGCACAGTGAGGATGATGGTTTGGGGGGCAAAGAAGAATCCAAGGGCCACAGTTGGAGAATTACAGAACTTGGTTGCATCTTAGGGTCACCAAGTCTCCAAATCTACAATTAGATGCCACCTCCATGTCAATAGCCTATTTGGAAGGGTTGCTTTGCTAAATGGCATTGACACTTGGATTGGAACCAGGTGCTATGGTCAGATGAGACGAAAATAGAGCTCTTTAGCCACGCACACCAGTGGTGGTTTTGGCGTCAAAAGAAGGATGCGTATGCAGAAAAGAACCTCATACCTACTGTAAAATATGGTGGTGGATCTTTTGACGTTTTGGGGCTGTTTTGCTTCCACTGGTCCTGGGGCCCTTGTTAAGGTCAACGGCATCATGAACTCTACCAAGTACCAGGACATTTTAGCCAAAAACCTAGTGCCTCTGCCAGGAGGCTGAAACTTGGCCACAAGTGGATCTTCCAGCAAGACAATGACCCCAAGCACACATCAAAATCCACAAAGAAATGGTTAATTGACCACAAAATCAACATTTTGCAATGGCCATCCCAGTCTCTGGACTTGAATCCCATTGAAAACCTGTGGTTTGAATTGAAGAGGGCAGTCCATAAGCACAGACCGAAGGATATCAAGGATCTGGAAAGATTCTGTATGGAGGAATGGTCTAAGATCCCTTCCAGTGTGTCCTCCAATCTCATAAAAAAAACTATAGAAAAAGGCTTAGTGTCATTATCCTTGCAAGGGGAGTGTGTACAAAGTACTGAAAACAAGGGTGCCAATAATTGTGACACTTAAATTTTTTTTTGGAAATAAATTTATAATTTTGAGAAATGTGTACTTTTGGTTGATTTTCTTTCATTAGTAAAGTACAATATATTCACATGTTGGAAAATTACAATACAGCTCATACCTGTGTTGTTTATTTTATAAAGCCTTTTTTGCTCATCTTTATCGAGGGTGCCAATAATATTGGAGGTGCCTGTATACATATACCATATGTATAAGTTCCGCATCATGTAGAACCTGAATTCCCTTGATAATAATTGACATTCACAGTGTCAGAAATATAAAACAAGATTTTATTTAAGAATAAAAAGGGTGCACAATTAATCTAATATTACAGAAAGCAAAGGCGATTGGTTAGAGATATATGTTAATAGCACTACGTAACACAATTTTTGTTCCTGGGTAGTAAGTGTTATTTCCTAATTGCATATGCCTCAAAAGTATAGAAAATGGCTATTATTCCCCACAAACTTTGCTTTTGTGACCAGGACAGTGATATTTCAAAATATCACTATTTCCAATGGGAAAACGGGCAAATGTGTGTCTTTTCATTCACATAAAGTCAGAAAAAAACAACATGAATCCAAATTAACATGTATTTATACTAAAGTAATACAAAAATGACTACAGAAGATTTAGAAGTGAGTAGTTTTTCGAGATTTACGATTATACTGTATTTACATTTTCAAATTCTCTGCATTTATGAGGCAACTGCTTTGAATTGCACATTTTCAACAAAAAAAATACATTTCTTGCACACTCCAAACGGAAGTTATATTCCCTTCCTAGAACAATGTGTCCATTAACTTAACAGAATTTGCTACAGTTAATTATGAGTCATAAAATGTTTATTATTTGATGTGTTGAATACTTATCAATTTTCAACAAAGAAGTCAGTCGTCTTTGGCGATGAAAACAATGCAGTTTCTCCTATCTCTCTCTTCGGAAGGAAAAGAAGACATAACTTTGCTTGTTGTAGGCATTGTATTGCATTAGCTTACAGCAGCATAATAGTTATTTTCAAAGGGAGGCAATTGTTGATTTCTAACAGTCTTGCAACATTATATTTGACTTGTCTGAAGATTTCCAACTGGAATTGGTTCTGTTGATTAGACAGAACTCAATGTTCAAAGAATGCGTTTCAATTGAAAAGTTAAGTAGCTCTGGCTCTTTGCTTTAGTCTGTTTCATAGTTGATTTCAAGCAGTGAAATAAAAACAAAGACCCGCTTTTGGATGAATGCAGTGTTCCATTTCCTTGTTCCGTCTCTCGCAGGGCAGAGAGCAGGGCCCACTTCAAAGCTGATTTCAGCCTCCTCTTTGCCTTCTCAGAACATTATTTTAGCCATTTACGTATCTGATTACATCCCCATTTCAGAGCAGATTTGAGAAATTTCAGAGCCATTTTCTGAACCTAACTTCAGAACTTGTTTCAATCTTTTTGAATTAAACCTCGACCCGTCTTGATTGGATCATTTAATTCATGGGTGGTGTTTAAAGTCAGGCAACATGCCTAAACACTGGTCAGTTCGTCTCTGGCCACTCCTTGGCCTTGGCCATAGCTCATGATTGACAGTTCGCTCAAAGTTCTTTTGTCTTCTCAAAGGTGATTGACACCCCCCCCCCCCCCCCCCCCACCGTGTTCTCAAGGGGGAAAAAGAACAGGTTTCCATCAATGTCCAGAACTGTCAGGAAGGGTTTTCAACCTTTGTAGTAACTTAATTATTTACTATTACTTCAGGTCATTTCCTATTGTACATTGATATTTGATCATTGTCAAATGGTCAGATCAATTAGACACTTATTAAACTCTGGAAGAGTTTCTATAAACTCTGTTCCCTCTAATTGTTAGATTTTCAGGTATTTTTTATAAAAGGGAGTGAAAAGCTTTAAACTTGAAAAATAATTGCTTAACACAGTATTAATGTTAGTTTTACCAATAGTTACAAATTCTACATTAGTAAGTGTATATATTCATATTACTGTAACAGTGTTCTTAATAGAGAAATCTAATGCATTTTCGTGGCATGGTCTTGCGAACTTATAGTTCCCCATTTATCATGTGTGTGAAAAATATCTACTGATTTCAGTATATGACAATCAGCATTCATAGGAATGGAATTACTGTAATCTAACCTTTATAGATTGTCTAATTCACTTACAGATCCTTATGGCAAACCGAATACAGCAACACAGAGCACATCTGTCATGTTTTCTTATACTGAAAGATTTATTTCCTATTATAGACACAGTAAACGTACCAATATCTGTCACCTCTTAACATTGTTATGAAACATAAGTTAGCCATTCTTATATAATGGTGAGATTTACATTCTTACAGATTTCAGTTAACTTTATAAACAATGCTTCATTGATTATAGACTTCTCATAAGTCAACAACAATATACTAGTTATATATTTCACATTTCCTCCATGTTTTACAAGTACAGTATATTCTAACCCTGGGACCTGGATAATTACCATTGTGGTTGCACTGATAATTCCTGGAACTATTTTTCTATTCTGCAGATATGAAAATCACCAGATCTCATAGTTGCAGGTTTCATCCTATTATAGTTTACAGTTTTAACAAGGTTATTAGGCTTGCTAATATGATGTATAATAGAATATTATTATTATTATTATTATTATTATTATTATTATTATTATTATTATTATTATTATTAATAACTAGTTACTATGAACTTACTTGAAAACTGCATTTTAGGAGTACTTATCAAGCGTAATTTGATAAACTATAAGATAATCTAACTAAAGATTTAACTTTTTTCATTTTTCTTTTCACTCCATTCTACATCTGTAGCACAAAAGCAAAGGTTTCTTGCATATGTTGTTTCAACTGTGGAATAATTCTAATGTCGATTATCTACTACAGGTAGTTTGATAACACATTTTCACACCTTTACCAATCTATATTAAAACCATATCCAGTAATTTAACTGATTTATGAAATATAATATCCAAATCATATGCAGGGTTATGTGGGGAGGTCAGCATGATGTTCACTCTTCACACACAAAGTCTATACACAAAGATTTCCTCAACATAATTAGTCAGAATAACTAACTGTATTGTAAAATATTTTTGCTAACCTTGCAGATTACACTCATGACAGCAGCTCGTCAGCACACTAGTCAGTATACCGTATCACTGTGTTCCCACAGGAGAATTAGGTTATGTAACGTATTTAACAAGTGAAATACTTTACTCCTTAAGATGTCTAGAATTCAATCTAGCTACATTCTAAACCACTAGGCAAATAACAAAATATTTAAATTACGTATTTATTAGATCATTAAACAGACTTTTTTTTATTTTTTTATTTATTTTTTATTATTATTACTATTGGCTTAAATACATGTTCCTAAATGCAGAAATTGTGCTAGGAAATTATACCATTAAGGCGCATCTCATTCTCCACCTGGTCTGAGTTACGTGTTAATTATTATGATGCTGGTAAGGGTCAATTAACAGCACAATACAGATTTATGAATCGGACGAATAATATACTAATGAGAAAATTGGTCTTAATGGCACGTTATTCTAACGTTGTGATGAGTGATTTTCTTTTTTTTTTTTTACGGTAAATGCCATTTATACATCGCCTGATGAAATACTGACATGTTAAACACTGTTACTGGTACGATAAAGGAGATGGTACGTTTTATGAATATGGGCCCTTGACTGTAAATTGAACTTCCATTAATGTATCGCGTTTGAGGTTGTTTGAACTTTCAGATTAATTTGTTTTCTCCACAAATGGATTTTATTTCACTGTGTCACTTAAACTACTGAAAATAATAAGTCAAGTTTTGAGCAAACATTTTTTGATAGTCGTGCCTTTAATATGAAATTATATCAATTCTGTCTTTTTTTTTCCTGTAGAAAATTGAAAATGGAAGGTTTGCCAAATACAGATACTTTGCTCATGCCAAGGTGAATGAAACAGACTTTTTCATGATCACAAAAAGGTAATGTGTTTACTTTTAATTTTCTGGCAATGGATAAGGAAATATATTATTTTTAATATAACATACAATATTTGATTTCTACATTTAAAAACATTTATGAGGTGTAACATATTTTATGCTTTCTAAGGAAAAGGATTTTTTTAAATATAAATTTAAAAAAAAAATAGTACAGTCTTAATGTGTTTGTTCTTATTATTCTAGTGGCATATTCTTTGTGACAAAAGGAACATTTGGACAACTAACTTGTGAATGGCAATACTGTTACGATGAGTTCACCAAAGAGCCAGTTGTAGTTGATGGCAGACGCTTACGTATTGAAACAAAGGTATGTGCATTCCAATATATTTCATTATATACTGTACTGCAGGTGTAGAGTTGCAGACGAAAGTATTGGCACCCTACACTTAATATAAGGTAATTTAAAAAAGCATGTTAAATACAAGCATTTAATGAACATTAGCCACTAATTAACATGACAAAGACCAAAATACACATTTCCTGGTAGTTTAACAAACAGTCTTTATACAAAAAAAAAAAAAAAAAAGCACTTAAGAAGTTTCAAATATTGTTCATAACAAAAGTATTGGCACCTTTTAAGTCTGCAAAACAACCTAATTGAACTTATTTTACAAATATATTAATTGATTTAAAACCATTACACAGTAACTAATTATTAGCTGTATTATAAAGTTGGTAGCCAGAAAAATAGGTATTTTTTTCCAATCCATCATCTGTTGAATGTTTTGGCAACATGGCAGATGATGGTCAACACAAAGGAATTTAAGAATAGCACTTGTAGCACACTATAACCAAGGAAATGGCTACAGAACAGTATCAAAGAAATTTGGAATACCAAAATCCACAATCAGAGCAATAACTAAGAAGAACCACAGAATAATTTTTTTTTTTTTGCAAAAGGTAGAGCTAAGGTTACGTTGCGGTTGAATCCAGCTTTCATGCCAAAGAGGGTTACAGAATGTAATGTCAATCAGCCTATTGTGCTTGAGGCTTTTAAACTGGTTCCACACACAGACAGAGCAAGCCTGCAATCCTACATTCCCCCTGTCCTTTCAGAGCACTAGCGAACTACATCTAAAGAACACAGGAGCTGCTTAATTCGGAGCAGTTCTTCTTTTAAGGTCAGGCAGACAGTTTTTAAATCTAGATTAGCTCTATTGTTGGTTGAGCTTCTTTGGAAACATGCTAGGTCATGTTTGCCATTGGAATGCAATGTCTAGGCACATTCCATCAGAGCGGTCTCTACGTCCTGGGCTGTCCTCTGCAGTTCTTCCATGGAGATTCAACAGGCTCAGTGTCACCGATGAGGATCATCCTCACTTTAGAACCCGTCCTTCAAGCAGGTATTTCCCTATAAGTAATTGACTGGTATGAATTACTCATTCACAAGTGGAATTGACCTTTGTAAGAGAACGTCAATTCCACTTACTCACTTCATCGCTCATCTAATCTCAATGGGCAGCAAGGAAATTGTAAGGGTTGGCTTGTGCAGCCAACCTAGTTAAAGCTTTGGTATATAACCCAGTTTTGTTTTTGTTCTTGTCAGTGAATAAGTCTCTAGCTTTAGTGTGAGGAAATGCGGTTTGGAAGAAGCATTGAATTAAAAGAAAATGTATTGGGGAAAAGCCATAATGACTGAGGACACAGACATGTTTTGACGTAATTGATTCATTATTACTTTCATCTTTTGTTTAGGAGAGAGTAAAGTCTGTGTTTCACTCCAAAGAGTATGGAAAAATAATAAACTTCAAAAGTCCTGACATTGCCAAGGTATGTATACAATGTAATCATCTATACATGCATATAGGACTCTGGAATAGGCAAGAAAATTGTTATTTTAAAACATAAATTTAGGAATCCTATAGATAAATAATACTGAACTCACCAATGGTCACATGTGCCTTCAACTGGGCTTTAATGCATTCGTGATTTTATTCCATCTTCCAAAAAGACCATTTTAAACACATTTTTAAATTTGTTGTCTTAAAAAAAAAAAAAAAAAAAAAAAAAAAAAAAAAGTATATTTGTTGATTTTCTCAAACCATAAATAGCAAGATCTGACCTGATTTTGTAATGAGTGGTCACATAATTGATACACAGCTGTATTATACGATTACCTCATTTCAGTTAATTTCAGGTTTTCACTACTACATAGTTTTAACCTCTGACCATACCAATGATAGACAGAAAATTGTCTTCACATTTGGTACAGCTGTCCTTGATGATTCTAATGGGCAGATTAAATTAGTGTTCTCCCCGAGTGGCTCACCTGGTAGAAGCGCACCCACATTGTGCACAGGGTGAGTCATGCCGCGCAGGTTCGCGTCCTGGCTGTGCGAAGTTGGCCGGTCTTCACTGGGGACTCAGAAGGGAGTGTCCATTGGCTAATGCGCACCTGTGGGTTAGGGAGGTAAAACCAGCAGGGACTGTTTCTCCTCATCGCTCTACAGAGAACCCTGCTGGACAGGTGCCCAGTGTGCTTGGAACAGACACCTGCAGGGCTGGCCTTTGTCCTCCAGAGGTCGGTAGCTCGCTGACATCTGCTCTGTAATTGCTGGGTGAAAAAGAAAGATGGCTTTGTCGTGGGATTGGAGGACACCCACTGAATCTGCAGGTCTCATGAGCCATATGGGGAATTGTTGTGGTGAGGAGAGAAGCAATTGGGCATTTGGGAGCAATTGGCAGAAAATCAGGGGGGAAATTATAATTTGACACTAAATTAAAAAAAAAACATTTAAAATGTAATTAGTGCTCTGTAAAAATGAATTGTGTTTTTTTTTTTTTTTTTTTTAAACTTCTAGCGATAGTATTAATACAGACCATATGCTTTTAAGATAGTCTCTTCGCATTGGTACATTGCTGTATAAAATCATTCTCACACTCATCTTTGATTATTTGTATTGTTCAATAAAAAATAAAAATAACATGGGCACATGTTTTAATCGTCTGCCGTACTACTTCCACTTTGCAACCACATTTTTTCTATTATCTATTTTCCTTTATGAAATATTAACAATGTTTGTTTTTGGTTTTTTTTGTTTGTTTTTTACAGTGGGTTCTAGCCAAATTAGAAGATGCAAGAGATAACCTGCCAAAATACTGAAAACCCATAATCAAGGCTGATGAAAAAGAACATCAAATACACAACTCCCATTTAGTGCCTTTGATGTTTCTGAAATGCAAGAGAGTACCATACGATGATAAAAATATGCATACGTTTACTGTTAAGTTTATTTTAAATAAAAAACTATATATATTATATATAGATATATATATATATATTATAATATATCTATATCTATATATATATATATATATATATATATCAATAATGTTTTAAAATCGTCCACCACGAGTTTTAAAAATTTTATGTATAAACAAATTTCAAAATCGTCAAACTATTCAGGTAACTGGCAATGATGGTTATAGCTTCTCAAGCTGAAGATTGGTTTTTAGCTCATAATAGTTATTAATGTACTATACACTTCCACTTAATGAAGTGTCACAATAACATGTGTATTAACAGTTTCACTCATTTTCACTCAAACCTATTGTTTTTATTTTAATGTGTTGACTATAACAAAGTATTTTTTAAAATATTTGATCTCAAGTTTTCAGTCAAGGTGTTTGCTGGTGAATGTGACTCACTTTTCAATCAATTGCAGAAAGCTGCTGACCACAGAAGTCATAGCAATCTAATAAACCTTAATGAAATTGAAAATGCTCATCTTAGCATAGCAATATTATTTGGGGAACATCAGTATTTTTTCAATAGATGCATAAAAATGCATGGAAAGTATAGAAAGTTATTTGCATTAAATTGCTATTGCATGTCAATTTGTTGAAATTTTAACTTTGACTTGTAAATCACTGGTGATGGTTAAAGTTTTATATAACTTTTCACTTCTTTTATATTAAACTCATTGATTTATATTACTTGGTTTACTCCGGGTTATTGTTGTTGCTTCATTTTCAAATACAACTGTGGTAGGTTCTGTAGCAGTACACATTACATGTACTGACTGATTGTGAGAGTTATTTGAGGCTGATCAGGAATTGTTCCAGGCATGTACTGGTCAAGTCATCACTGTCAGGTTTTAGAAGTCATTTTTTTCCTGTGTGCCTGTGATTTTTTGACAATCTCCAACCTGCCACTAAATACCCAGGTAAGTCAGTGCTCATAGAGTGTGTTGATATGCAAGCTAAAAACTGGTACTCGTTTTCCCATAACGATGTTTTGGTGGCCATCTTCAAATTGAAAGGGAACATTAGTTTAACTACCGTAAACCTGGTTCCCTGAAAGAGAAGATGGCCACCAAAACATTGTTATGGGATATACGCCTGCCTATTGGTAGGTGTCACTGAGCTCTTTCTATCAAACCCTCAGTAACCCCCTTGGTCCCGCCTACCGATTGTACGTAGCGACCAAGCAGGGGAGCCTCATCCTCTTTTCGCAACGACGCCGTGATGGGGTTGGTGGCCATCTTCTCTTTCATGGAACCAAGTTTGCGGTAGGTAAACTAACGTTCCCTTTCAATTCGAAGATGGCCACCAAAACATCGTTATGGGAAAACGAGTACCAGAGCCGTCGTGAGGGAGAGAAGAACGGCAGCATACGAGGGACGCCTTAGCCCTGCTTGACCAAGGTCAGCCGTGTGAAAGTGCAACCTCAAGGACCCTAGTGCCCATAGAGGGCAATGAGGGATCTATCACATTCAGGCGATAGAACCTGGAAAAAGTATGCGGGGTAGCCCAGCTAGCCGCTTCACAGATTTCAGCCATAGATGCACCTCTGAAGAGGGCTCATGACGTAGTCACACCTCTAGTAGAATGTGAGGCTACCCGCCCAGGTGGGGGTAAGCTAGCACCATCATACGCAGCTGAGACTGTCCACAATCCAATGCGACAGTCGAGGTTTCAAAAGGGGCTGTCCCAGGGTCCGTGTCCCGTGGCAGACGAAGAGCTGGTCAGACTGACGCAGCCCTCTCGTCCTATCCACATAACATCTCAATGCCCGAACCGGGCAGAGAAGGTTCAACTTCCTATTCTCCACCGAAGCAAATGGTGGAGGATGAAAGGACTCCGGTTCCACAGACTGATTCATGTGGAAGGCTGTAACCACCTTGGGGAGAAAAGAAGGGTTTGCACGCAGTGACACTCTGCTACCATCATCCCAAATGCGCATGCAGGAGCTATGAACACACAGCGCCTGCAGCTCACCCGCTTTGCGGAGGTGATAGCCAAGAGGAAGGCTGTCTTCATGGACATATACTTCAACTCAATGGAGTATATAGGCTCAAATGGGGCCTGCGTGAGAGCCTCCAATCTCCAGGCTCCATTCGGGGAGAGTAGCCCTCCTAGGAGGGCTCAACCGCCGAGCGCCTCGGAGAAACCGGTTAGCAAGAAAATGCGCCCGGGGACACTAAGTCAATGGGGGCATTGCAAGCAGAAATTGCCACTAGGTATACCTTCAGTGTGGAAGGTGATCCACCAGCTTCAAGCAGATCTTGCAGAAACTGCAAGATGACAGGCATGGGACAAAAGATTGGATCATGACCGTTAGTACGGCACCAATTTTGAAAATATTTCCACTTATAGGCATACAGCGACCTAGTGGAATTTTCCCTAGCATTCTGCAGAGTACCCCCAACTGCGTCTGACAGCCCTTAGGATGACCAGTGGTCCCTTTCAGGGGCCAGACCCATAATTGGAGCCTGCCAGGCTCCAGTTGCCAAAGCGTGCCTCTTATCTGGCTGAGGAGATCCCAGCGAAGCCGTTCAATAGTTGTCACAGGATTGAGAATCTGGGGGCCACTAGGAGAACTGATGCCTTCTCTGGACAGACCTTTTCGAGAAAGGCCTGGAGTAATGGCAGATGCAAGAACGGGTAAAAGGAGTGCTCTGGGCCATACATGGGCTAGGGCGTCGACACAGAGTGGACCGCCGCAGGAGTAGAGGGAGTACCACAGGGGGCAATGAGTCACCTCCGCCAAGGCGAAGAGATTGACCTGTGCCTTCCCGAACCATCCACAAAAGCGCTGCACCACCTGAGGGTGCAGCTGCCACTCCGATGGATGTGGGCCCTCCCTCAAGAGGAGGTCTGCCGCCCGATTTTCCACACCGGGAACATGCATTCCCCGAAGGGACAGCAGGTTCCGTTGTGCCCAAATCAGGAGCTTGAAGGCTAGGCAATGCAAACCCGAGGACTGAAGGTCACCCTGGTGGTTGATATATGCCACCACTGATGTGTTGTCCATACGGATCAGCACATGCTTGTTCCACACTACAGATAGGAAGCGCTGGAGGGCAAGGAATACCGCCTGCAACTCCAGCATGTTGATATGCAGGGATGTCCAACGACCCAACCAGGGTCTGCTGATTCCTCTGCCTTCACAGACTGCGCCCCAACCTGCAGTTGTAGACCACTCCCATTCAGACTCCTTGACGCAGGTGAGAGGGAATCCTCCACCAGCGCACGGCCAAGGACAAGATATTTCCTGTGCTGTGGATGAATGGAAACGTGAAAATAGCGTTCCTCCAGTCCACCATGGTAAACCAGTCGCCCGGCCGGACAGACTGGAGTATGTGACTATGAGTCAGCATTTGAAACCTCCTCTGTTTCAGAAACCGGTTGAGGAACCGCAGGTCCAGGATGGGCCGAAATCCACCGTCCTTCTTCTCCTTGAGAGAGGTGTGATCTACGAGATGAATGACGCGCTTATCCAGCAAGGCTGCCACTTTGGTCTGGAGCACCAAGGCCTGAAGCGGATCCGTCATGTATGTAGCCGCGACACCGTGAAAAGGAGGGGGTCCCATGTGAAACTGAATTGTACGGTTGCGAGCACCCACGTATCAGAGGTGCAAGCACGCCAGTAGTGCAGCTGATGTGCCGTAAACTGGGTCTGAGGCCTCAAGCCACCGTTGGAGCCTTCACCAAAGCTGCAATGGTGGAGTCTACAGGGGGAAAACCCCCCATTCGACTTTCTCCAGGTGACTGGCAAGCACTCGGGGCTGAAAAGCTGTGCAGATGCCGCAAGAGCCTTGTAGGCCTGTAGAAGCATGCTCGGGGCCTAAGCACCAGGCACACATGGTGTGTCTGTCCTCATGTTTAATATGAGTCCCACAAGCCTCACAGGCATGGAAACCAGCCCTGCTTGACATTGCAAGCCTGCGTGCAACGTGTACTGCGCACCAAGTGCCCCGAGTATCGTGCAACGCTGAATACTATGCGCACTGTGTGCACTGAAGCATCGAGCTCCGGACGCACCGCTTACACCAAGTGTACCGTGTGCACCAAGTGCCGCAAGTGTACTAAGCACAGGGCAGCAGATACAGCAAGCACCGTGTGCCGTGCCGCACCAAGTATAATATGCACCGGGTGCACCGAGTGCACTAAGCACATGGCAGCAGGTAAAGCGTGCACCGAGTGCCGTGCAGCGCCGGTCTAATGTGCACCAGGCATCATGTGTACTGGCACTGTGCTCACTACGTGCACCGAGTACCGTGCAACACCGGCGAACTTGCCTGTGGCGGTACTGTGAGTCAATAAGCACCATGTGCACCGTGGTACCCAAGTAGCACAGGTTGAGTCTTATGCACCGCGTTATTTAAAAAACACTGGGGGCTATACAACGGTGCCTACCCTGACTGCGTGAGAGTTGTGAGAGTTTGGTGAAGTCTCTCACAAAGCCACAGATCCACACCACAACAGTTCAACAAGCTGCAGGTGGTGTACAAGAACCTGCTCCATAAATCAAAGTTCAATGGACAGGCATTGGCAGGAACCTGACTGCTTTAGAAGGCAGTTCTGGCTGACCCATGCGCCTATAGTGGATGGGGACAAAGCACCATTGCACCGGGGGCTATGCAACGGTGCCTACCCTGACTGCATGGTCACACACCTGAGCAGCGTGCAGCGTACAACAGGGGAACAGGGCCGAAGCTGCGACGGGCGATTGACTAGTACAACACAATCAATATACAATAATATAAGATATATTACAGTATAGATGGGGGAGAGCACCCTGTCTGTTGGATTGAAAGCCTACACAAGGCTGACACAGCCTGCATACGTCTCAACTCGGCAACGAGGGAGCCTCGGTGAGGAGTATACGGCTGGTCCGGCTGTAAGCAGCCACGCTGCAGCTAGTCCTCTGTGCAAGCAAGGGGACGCACAGCTAGAATCAAAACAACAAGGCCCGACGCAGGCGGCTGGTGGGTAACAACAGCCGGGCCAGCCCTGTGGAGTAACAACACTCTCCAAGTAAGAAATGGTGAAACACACACCAATTGGGTTCAGCAAGAAAACTAAGCAGCCTGAAATCAATACCATGCATGTTCAGTTAAACTTTAAACTAAGATTTTGAAAGGAGAACTAATCCTAACATTTAAGTGTTATATGATTCTCACATTAGACTCCATAGTCCTTTTTTCCATCTGTGAATTCCAGTTTAGGAGTCGCAGAGGTAGTATTGCAGATCGGCTGGCAAAGGTCAGCAATTATATTACTTCCTGGCTTGAGTTTGGATGCATCACAACAGATAAAGCAAAAAAAGAAAAGCTAAACACAAGGCTACAAGAACCCCTTCTGAGTTTTATTTCTATTTTTATTTTTTATAGCAGGAGGTAAAACTTTTTCCTGAATATTTGTAAGTACAAGTACATACTGTTGCCTATCAAGTACGAAACGTAACCATTACCTCATGGGTATTTATCCTTTAATACAGTCTAACATGAATAAATATATCAAAGCTGCACGCAGTTCCTGTGACTCAGTCGTGCCTGCCCCTGAGAGCATAAAAAGATTGCTGACACAAAGCCGACTTCACTTCACCGACCTGAGAGAGATCTACAAACAGATAAGTATCATACTTATATCTGATTTTATCGCTTGTGTTTGTATTACTTATTGCGATTAATTACATGCTTATAGTAATTACTATTTATACATATTGCGCACTCAGTCTTGTTTTTTCATTAAGTCCCTCAGTGGCCTTGTGCCCTGCACCAAGCCAGCTCTGTCGCCCCTTCCCAGGGATCGAACACGTTAAGTCGGCTACTTCTATTCTCTCTTAAGCTGCTAGCTTCAGTTGACTTGCAAATAAAAATGTGTTTTTTGTTAACAAAAATTATACTAAAATAACAGTAAGTAAATTGTTGTGCTCTGATGAAGGTCTTACAACCAAAACGTTAACTTCTATTTTCTTTTAAAGAGTAAAAAAATAAGTGAGATTTGGCAAAATACAGTGTGCGGGAGTATTCTATTTTTCATTTTGACATGTGGTCTCCTATGCATCTGTGATGAGACTAATCAGGTGTTTAATTTATTTTGATATACTGTGTTATGTGAGAAAATATAGCCAATATAGGTGGGTATCCCTATAATCACTACCGTGCTAACTGTAGGTCCCATACTCCCACTCCCGTTACTGTCAATATATTGTACAATGAACAAGGTTGCCTTTGCCGATTCACCAGCAGTCATTGGGCTCAGTTCTGCTTTGGGTCTGATTGCTTGCAGTCCTTCCTGCAGTGTTTCGTTGCTGCTCTGGTTTCTGCTTGCAGTGCCACTGTGAAGGCTGTCGGGGTTTAGACAGTGGGCTTCCTCCAGTATTATGGCTGTATTTGATTAAGCCAGAAGCTATCCAGGTGGGCATCTCTGTATATTGCTTCTTCGGTAACGGTAGGTCACTGATCTACCGCCGTTCTTAGTGAACAAGTTTACCGCAACAGTGGTGTACCGTGCCCTGTATCGTACTGTGCACCATACTGTGTGTACCGTGCTCCGTGCACCATATCATACCTTGTGTACCGTACCATGTGCACCATACCATATAGTTTGCACCATTCCATTGTACCCTGCATAGTGCACCACACTGTACCGTTTGCACCGTACCGTGCATTGTGCACTGTATCGTTTGCACAAGTACTGTGTGTACCATGCATTGGGCAGCGTACTGTACCATACCGTACCATGTATTGGGTATCGTACCGTGTGTACCGTGCATTGTTCGCCATACTGTACCATGTGTACCATATCGGGTAGCGGGTACCATATCGCTTGCACCATACCGTGTGTACCGTACATTGTGCACTGTACCATACCATGTGCACCATACTGTTAGTACTGTGCACCATGCAAGTGTGTGCTGTGACCCATACACTTTACCGCACTGTACTGTGGGTACCATGCACCGTACTGTTTGTAACCGTACCGCAACAGTTTGCACCATACAGTGTACAGTACTGTCCTAGAGCCTAGGCACCGTACAGGTACTTAAAATTAACTAAGGTGAGACAGCACCATCCCTGGTTTAGTATCAACAGATCTGGGCGGAGTGACTTGCCACTGTTAACATTAGTATTTTTGCCAACCGCAACTCCTGTGAGTTTTGTGCATCTTTTTATAAGCACAAGCTGGAGATGCGAGTATTTCTCAGCTTTGTAGAGTGATCTTCGTGTATTCCACCTGGACAAGGCTCCCCTCCATCCTTGGCTCAAAAAGAGAGGGTTGTATCCTCCCCTGAGGGCTCTGTGCCCAGGGAGAGCAGGAAAATTCACGTAGGAGACCTCTTCTTCTCCCTCTCCTCCCCAAGAGAAAGAGGCAGCAGTCTCATAGGTCGTGGACCTTTGAGCAGCTGGATAAGATCTGGGAGGTGATCTCCCAACAAGACAACATGTTGACTGAGCTACTGCGTGAACGTACCTCCACTTGCTTCCACTGTGTCTGTCGAGCAACAGGAGTGTCACACATAGAATAGAAGCATGTAGAATTGCTGCCTAGGAGGACATGGCCGATCAAGAGTTTCCCTCTGAAGAGACTCAACACCAAAAGAAGTAGAGCATATGTCACTGTCAGCAGTGCATACGCCGCTGATTACGAGGGCCACTAATGCCTTACAGATCCCATGTCCTGTAGAGGAAAAGCGGAAGCTCTCTATTATGTAAAAATGTACATTATAAATATCATATGGGAGATATTGAAATTGAAATTGGAGAAGGAATCTATGAAAAAGACCTAGGAGTTTTTGTTGACTCAGAAATGTCTTCATCTAGGCAATGTGGGGAAGCTATAAAAAAGGCTAACAAGATGCTCGGATACATTGTGAAAAGTGTTGAATTTAAATCAAGGGAAGTAATGTTAAAACTGTACAATGCACTTGTAAGACCTCATCTTGAATATTGTGTGCAGTTCTGGTCACCTCGCTATAAAAAAGATATTGCTGCTCTAGAAAGAGTGCAAAGAAGAGCGACCAGAATTATTCCAGGCTTAAAAGGCGTGTCATATGCAGACAGGCTAAAAGAATTGAATCTGTTCAGTCTTGAACAAAGAAGACTACCATTCAAAATTCTAAAAGGTATTGACAGTGTCGACCCAAGGGACTTTTTCAGCCTGAAAAAAGAAACAAGGACCAGGGGTCACAAATGGAGTTTAGAAAAAGGGGCATTCAGAACAGAAAATAGGAGACACTTTTTTACACAGAGAATTGTGAGGGTCTGGAATCAACTCCCCAGTAATGTTGTTGAAGCTGACACCCTGGGATCCTTCAAGAAGCTGCTTGATGAGATTTTGGGATCAATAAGCTACTAACAACCAAACGAGCAAGATTTGAGGTCCATTCATCCCGGGGTCACCTAGCTACAGCACCGGCTGCTGCACATTCCTAGGGGACGCTGTATAGCTTGCATGAGGCAGAGAAGCTTGGCTTGGCTAATCTTCCTCCAGTAGATGCCGCTAATGCGCCATTGGTGCAAACTCCAAAGCTAGCGCTTTTGAATAAAGATCCTACCTGCCTGAATAAACAGTGCAGGGTTTCAGAGACTATCCTGAAGAAGGCTTACTCAGCCGGTGTGTTCGCTGCAAATACAACAGTATTTTGGTAGCTTACCAGAACTGTTTGTTGAAGTCTCTCTCACAAAGCCACAGATCCACACCACAACAGTTCAACAAGCTGCGGTTGGTGTACAAGAACCTGCTCCATAAATCAAAGTTCAATGGACAGGCATTGGCAGGAACCTGGCTGCTTTAGAAGGCAGTTCTGGCTGTCCCAAGCGCCTATAGTGGATGGGGACAAAGCACCATTGCATGATGCTCCAATTACTCCAGGACACAGTTTTGGTTCCTGCAGTAGATGAGATGCAGCATTCTCACCATGCGCGAGAGTCTACGAAGGAACTGGTACGCCTGCTTCCAAAGTGGCTTCCTCCAGTACGTAGACCGGTGTCGTAGGAAATAAGCTGACCGGGAAATAAGTGTATCGCGCAAGTGCAGTAATGCAAAAGTGAGGTGGGGCAACAGTTTGATTAAAGGGGAGGTTCACTGCATGGCATTTTATTTTTATCTGACCGTTTTATTTGCAGGACTGTGTATGTTGGTGTGTGTTCGTGCCACTGTGTTTTCGTATGAACTTTAAAATGTGTGCTCGACTACTCTTTATATGGTAAATTGTTTTAAACCCCTGTCTTTTTATGGTTCTATAACATTGTTGTCAATCAGATGTAGTTTATGTGTAATCAGGGAGATTTATTTATACATTAAATGATTTTACACGTCAAAATGTTGTCAATTTTAATTATACAAAGTACTGTATGTAAAAAGTAAGTGAAACAACAAAGCGCATAATACAAAATAATAATAGTACATCATGTGAGTGATGTGCACCATTGCCTAGTTACTGAAACTCATGCTTTAACTTTTGGAAAAATGCTTGCATACCTGTCCATACAGTAGTGCTTCCCAAAACAAGAACACCTCCAGAAATGCAAAACAATGTTAAATATGTGACACATTTTTTCTCGTTAACGTTTGTTACACAGACAGAAATACACATTCATATCACAGGCTACTTCCAAATTTCATTTTAAATGATGTATTTGTTGCAACGATATATATATTACAACAATATTAACATTCCCTTATCTAGCGTTATACTGTCGAATATATCCGATCTACTTATTAATATAAATTATACTTACAAAATTGATTTAAAGTGATTTATTGTTTGTTAATATATCCAATCTAGGCTCGATCTACTTATTTCCCAGCCTAAGCTCGTAGACATTAGAAACAATGGAACCTCCCCTTTAAATTCTAGAACTAGGACACCCTCACCAAACTGGAGAAAAAAGGCTTCAGCAGCCTCAGAGATTGGCAAATCTAGTTCCTGCTAAAGCCAGTGGGGGTTCACAACCAACCTGTGACTTTGGAAAGAGAAAACTTCAGTAAGTTCTGTCGCCAAGCACAAAGGCAAAAGCCTCAGGCTAAGCCCCAAGCAAAGCAGCAGCCCTAGCAGTTTGCTGCCACAGGCCCAGGGCCCTTTTTCAGGGAGTCACCTGGAGTACTGGCGTCCATGCACCAGGGACATCTGGTGGCCTCAGACTCGTCCTCGCCCTCAGACAGGTCAACCTGTATCTGTCGACTGAGGTTCAAAATGTTGACTATGCAGCAGCTGTTGCAGTCAATAAGGCCAAGCGACTGGTTCACCACGGTGGACTTAAAAGATGCTTATTTTCACATCCCCATAAGACCAGGGAACAGGAGGTACCTGAGGTTCACTTTACAAGAGACAGCGTACTAGTTTCAGGTACTGCCATTCGGCCTCTCTCTAGCTCCCTGTGCTGTTTCAAAGTGCATTGAGGCTATTCTGGTTCCATTTGAGAGTACTCAATTACCTGGGCTCATTTGTACTCAGCCTCCAGTGCAAGCAGTGACTCACATGGAACCTTAATCGGTTAGGTCTCTCAGTGAATCGTGCAAAGAGCCAGCTCACACCCTTGCAGATAGCCTCCTATTAGGTGTGCATCTGGATTCCAGGTCCATGCTGTCCACTCTGTCAGAGAACAGAGTGCAGAGAATAGCCGTTGTCTGAAGCTTTTTCAGCTCAACAGAAAGCTTACAGTAGTGACGTTTCAGAGGTTTCTGGGCTTGATGGCAGCAGCTTCTCAGGCCCTTTCTTTGGGTCTTCTGCACATGAATTCCCTCCCAGCCTGGTTCAACAGAAAGGTTTTTCAGCCCACGTTTAACTCAGGCTGCCTATTGACTGTGCCTCGACACTGTCTGCTATCCTGGTGGACACAGCCTGCTCACCTGTGCTTTGGCGTAGCACTGGGCAGCATTACTTGAAGGGAGGTTATCACTGCGGATCTGCCCAACCTCTCCTGGGGCACCGTGTGGAATGGCAGGGGAGCGCAAGGAGTGTGGAGACCCCTCATGGTAGGTTGTCCATATAAATATTTTGGAACTGCAGGAAGTGTTTTTAGCCTTGCAGATTTTTTTACAGAAGGTTCGGGGGAGACACGTGCTTGTCCGGACAGAAAATACTACAGTGGTGGGTAACATAAACCACTAGGTTGGCCCCAGGTCCACCAGTCTCCATTGGGTAGACTGCAAGGTGTTTGCTTTGGGCGCACTATCATCTCCTCTCACTGAGAGCAGTACATCTGCCAGGGGTAATGAATTGGGCAGTGGGTCTCCTTTCAAGTGGAGTCCCCAGTGCCTCATAATGGAGGCTTCATCCAGATGTGGTGAGCCTCATTTGACAATGGAGAGCATAGGTGGACTTTTTGTCCCATCTCATTCTCCATAACAGGAGCTGTGGACCCGCTGGCAATATTTCCCTTGGCACACCAGTGGTCGCGGCAGCTTCTGTAAGCCTTTCCACCACTTGCAATGCTTCTGCTGTGCTTGGAGAAGATCAGGCAGGACTGGGCCACGGGGCTATTTGTAGACTCTTGTTGGCCCAGGAGACTGTGGTTTTCAACCCTGATATAGCTCCTGAGCGGCCAGCCATGGAGGACATTTTGACATCCTGACCTACCGAGCCTACAGCTCTGGGTCTGGCCCCTGAAAGACAGCATTCAGCCATCTGAGGTTATCTAATAGGGTCATTGTCAGATCATTGTGAATCATGTGTTGATTAAGAAAAACAAGTAAGTTTGGGGTTAGGAATAAAATAGTAAAAGTGAACTTTTACGGAAAAGATATGTGGAGGCATTAGGACCTTGCGGGAACTACTGAAGTCAGGGTTGACTCCAGGTGGAGTAATTGGGGGTTTAAAAAAGTGTTAATGGTTAATTGTGTTACATTTTAAAAGGGTGGGGTTTTACAACACTCGAGGTTGGTGTAGGGAAGGAGACAGTGGGGGTCGATTGCAGCTTACCAGTGACTAGTCTGCATAAAGTGGACTAAAGGTGGTCTAGCAAGTCCTGCAGCTCTGTACTAAGTCTCAGCAAGTGGTTTAGCTAGTCTGAACAAATAAAACAAGTTAGCAGACAATGAGAACTAACCCACTGTAACAGGGCAAGGAGCCCTGTACATGTATTTGTTTATTTTTATTTGTCTTTTTGTGCACATTCCACACTAGCGGATCATACTTGCATTTTAACTTGCCGGTACCCTATTGCTGCATTGACACTGAACGTTAAGTTCTAAATTTGTTGTTTACATAATATTAATTATTCATGTGGCATTTCAGTCGGTTAAAACATGCGTTTTTTATTATTATTATTTAAATATAGGAGTATATTATTGTGTGGCACTTTATTACAGTTTTTGCAACATTTTTATGAATAAAACAAAACCAGTCTCTTCAGAATATTTTGTTCCTCAACCATAATAAATGAGAAAAAAGGAAATAGTGCCACATATTTAAATTATAGGCTACATTCTCAGTCTACCTAAAAAATGTTACTAAATATTGCTTAATATTGTGCATCAACGATGCAAGATAATGAAAACTGGAAGAAAATGGATGGCAAATTAAGCTGTGGAAGATGCTAAGGCTGCCCTTCGCATCGGAGATATTATGGGGCAGCATGGAAAAGGAGGTTTTGGTCTCAGTTCAACTCCTCCTACATAGCACAAGACAACCCCAGCTCAACGGAGGAAGCTGGTGGTCAATGAGGTGCAAAAGCAGGAGGAGAGGATCAGGTGTGTAAAGGCCATTTTCCAGGCCAAGCAGGGAGAATGGATGCGATGGGAGAGTGTGGAACAACGCAAGATCGGCTGGCAAGACCTATGGACAATGGAACACCGAGCAGAATCGGTTTCCTCATCAGATCAGCATATGATGCTCTCCCGTCGCCACGGAATCTAAACCTCTGGGTGGGTGAGGATCCCTCATGTCCTTTGTGTTCATCACCTGCAACATTAAGGCACATTTTGTAAAGGATGTAAGGTGGATCTTAGCCAAGACGGTTTACTTGACGCCATGACCAGGTCCTGCGATGTTTGGCCTAGCATTGGAAGACAAGCATAACTTGACCAATAAGTTTCCACCAGTTCCATCAAAGCATTATATTACACACAAACGACAATATTCCTCCATCCAGGAGAGCAACCACCAAGAAAAGATGTTAAAACCAAACCTCGTCCAGGACAACTGGAAGCTGCTAGAGACTGGAAGATGCTGGCAGATGTTGGTCAACGGCTTATTTTTCCACCTGAGATTGCCACCACTAACCTTCGACCCAACATTGTCTTCTGGTCTGGATCAGCACGCCTTGTTCATCTGGTAGAGTTAACAGTGCCATGGGAAGATGCTGTGGATGAGGTATATGAGAGGAAGAAACTTTGATATGCTCAACTAGCTGCTGAAGTGGAACACCGAGGACGGACAGTCCGAGTTTACCCAGTGGAGGTGGGTTGTCAAGGATTTGTGGCACACTCTACAACCCAGTTTCTCAGAGACGTCGAGTTCAGTGGCCAAGACTTGCGTTGCATAGTGAAGAATTTATCTGAAGCAGCAGAAAGAAGTAGCAACTGGCTATGTACAGGTAAGCAAGCTGGACTGAGCTGAGTGGGGGATGGAGGGGGGTGATGCTGGGACACCAGACTCCCTGTTGAGCCCTCGTGAGGTGTCGTGGACTAGTCAACAAAACACAGAGGATGGAAGGTACCCACAGAAAGGAAGTCCTTCTGAAGTTCTTACAGGTGGTTTTGTTGTTTTGTTTTTAGTTAAATTGTAATTCCTGTACAAATAAAAACAATGTGCTTACTATCTATGAGAAGATTTATTTTCAGGTTCTCTTGCATAGAAATTACAAACAAGCAAGTTACAGTGAGAAAAAAAAAAATGAGTAGGATATATTGTAGTTTTTACAGAAATCAAGTTGATATTCTAAGGTAATTTTTAATGTAGAAAAACATCTACGTCTCATTCTTGGACTTAACTGCCACAACAGCATTGTCCCGCCCCTTAGCAACGAATACACACTCCCAATTTGCTGGTACAGTACTCCCCTGCCTTCCAACTCCCACCTAATAGGCCCATTGGTAACTGTCACCGATAAATGTACTGTAGTCAAAATAGGTTAGCCACACACGCTGCTGCATACAGATAGGCTACCGTATTACAGAAAATAAGCAACCGTGATACATTTAAAATCTCATAAATCATGTAATTAAATATTGCAGCGTTTGAAAATCGTAGTATTATTAATAAAGGCCGCCCTTGTATAAATGACACCGTCGTTATTTTGATCAATTTAATATAAACATGTGGCGCCTACTTGAAGTAATACGGTACTAATTTCAATATTGTATATAGTTTGGTATTGTTACATTTTAGTGATGCCTTTCACTTGAGACTCTGGCTTATGCAAGTCTACAGTATCTTGCACTGAGCATGAAGTGTTTCAGCTGACTCGACATTGGTGAGCAAACCTTACTGAACAAAAGGGCTTCACTTTTCATTTTAATACTTTTCAGATCTCATTTCAGAGAATAATGGAGCTGTATGTATTAAAATGTGTTGTATAAATGTAGGACGAGCAAGCATACTAAGTTAGTCTTATACTTCATAGTACTAAGTTAGTCCTCCTGAACAGGATCATCTCACATCCGATTTGGTACGCTGCAATCAGGATCTTGTTTAGTCCGATTTAGCTGATGATCCACCTGTGGTGATTATCGTCTGGTACACTGCAATCAGGATTAACAAGTGTACTAACTTTAGTAAGAGCAAGTGGACTAAACCTGCTTAATTTACTATTTAGACGCATCAAGTGGACTAACTTTGGTACGCTGAAATTGACCCTTAGAGTTGAGTTTATGTTTGAGTAAATTACTTTTGAAATTGTGTACTGGGAAACTGAAACTTGGTGAACGGGCTTTCACTGCGAGTGGGATTGTGATTTTGGTTTGTTGCACAGGGAAACAAGATTAGCCTACCTTGTTTATAGTATAGGGATGTTTATTGTTCAGTTAGAACCCCAATACCAGGTTAAGGTTTGGTTTGGTTTTCATATTTGTAATTAATATATGTATGGTACAACATTTTCATTGAATCCTGGGCTCCTGTCTCATGAGGAAGACAAGACAACACGCTGCAACACGTGAATCAGTCACAAGAGGTACCAGAAGTGGGGCCTATTTTATTGTGTTTTTTTTTTTTTTTTTTTCTGTTGGTCAATTCAGAGTCTTACCCCGGTTGTTATCTTGTGATAAATCACTAAAAAGGAAGCAGAAATAAATGTGCTGTTGCAGCTCACTACTACACAGCAGGAAACAAATCGCCTGGTCCAGCAACAAATGGGTTTGCTTCAAGAACAAGTAAAGAAACCTGTAGACATACGAGCTGTACCGGCATCCCAAATCTCAGAGATTCAAAGCATGCTAATAGAGGAATCTGACATCAACTGGTCAAGTCCAGTTGTGATGGTTCCACAATCAGCTGGCACGGTCAGGTTCTGTATAGACTAGAGCTGTAAATGAAATTTCGAAATTTGACGCATATCCCTTGCCAAGAATAGACAAAATAATTGAGAAACTAGACAGGCTAAATTTATAACAACATTTTACTTAACAAAAGGATATTGGCAGGTTCCTCTTGAATTAAGTTGTAAGAAAAAAAAAAACAGCCTTTTCGACACCAGAAGGTCTGTTTCAATTTACAGTGCTTCCTTTTGGTTTGCATGGTGCCCCTACAACTTTCCTTATGAATAGACCCCATCAGCAGTACCTGGATGTTGTGGTTATTTTTAGTGAGGACTGGAAACCAAGTGAGCATAGTGTTGCACTCGTTTTGAGTCAGTAAGCTGGCTGCAAATAAAAGGAAGTGTGCCTTTGCTCTGCAAGAGACTAAATACCTAGGCTTTATACTGGGAAATGGGGAAATAAAACCCCAGGAAAAGAAAGTATAGGCTATACTCTCATGTAAGCAGCCAACCAATAAAAATCAGATAAGAGCTGTTCTTGGGTTAATAGGATATTAGAGACTAATTTTAAAAGATTTTGCTCCACAAGCAGGGCCGCTTATGGAATTAACCAAAGGTAACCAGTAGGATAGAATAGTTTGGAATGGGTAAGCGGACACAGCATTCAGGGATTTAAGAGAGGCCATTGTAAAGAACCAGTATTAGTCAGTCCAGACTTTAACAAACTGTTCATTTTACAAACAGATGCTTCAGCTGTTGCCACAGAAAAGAAGTGTGGTAGTGTGATGGATTGGGTGTTGAATTAAGGAATAATAACAAACAAACTGGTTGGTAATTACAGTATGTAAATAATGTGAAGTGTTTGGGGATCAGAACTAACAACAGTTAATTATATTAATCTGTAAATGATTATCATGTGTTGATTAAGAAAAACTATTGGGTTTAGGAATACAATAATAAATGTCAAGTTTAATGGGAATGATATTTAGAGGCATTAGGACACTACAGGAACTACTGAAGTCAGGGTTGAAACCAGGTGGAGTAATTGGGGGTTTAAAAAAGTGTTAATGGTCTAACTGTGTTACCTTTAAAAGGTTGGGGCTTTTTACAACACTCGAGGTTGGTGTAGGGAAGGAGACTGTTGGAGATGGAGTTTGTTTTTGAGTGAAATACTATTGAAATTGTGTACTGGGAAACTGAAACTTGGTTAACAGGCTTTCACTGCGAGTGGGATTGTGCTTTAAGTTTGGTGCACGGGGTGACAGGCGTAGCCTGCATCCATCAGTATATATATATATATATATATATATATATATATAATATATATATATATATATACACAGTACTGTGCAAAAGTTTAGGCAGGTGTGAAAAAATGCTGTAAAGAATGCTTTCAAAAATAGACATGTTAATAGTTTATATTTATCAATTAACAAAATGCAAAGTGAGTGAACAGAAGAAAAATCTATATCAAATCAATATTTGGTGTGACCACCCTTTGCCTTCAAAACAGCATCAATTTTTCTAGGTATACTTGCACACAGTTTTTGAAGGAAATAGGCAGGTAGGTTGGCCCAAACATCTTGGAGAACTAACCAGTTCTTCTGTGGATTTAGGCAGCCTCAGTTGCTTCTCTCTCTTCATGTAATCCCAGACAGTATCGATGATGTTGAGATCAGGGCTCTGTCAGGATACCATCACTTCCAGGACTCCTTGTTCTTCTTTACACTGAAGATAGTTCTTAATGACTTTCGCTATATGTTTGGGGTTGTTGTCATGCTGCAGAATAAATTTGGGGCCAATCAGATGCCTCCCTGATGGTATTGCATGATGGATAAGTATCTGCCTGTTCTTCTCAGCACTGAGGAGACCATTAATTCTGACCAAATCCCCAACTCCATTTGCAGAAATGCAGCCCCAAACTTGCAAGGAACCTCCACCATGCTTCACTGTTGCCTGCAGACACTCATTTGTGTACCACTCTCCAGCCCTTCGGCGAACAAACTGCCTTCTGCTACAGCCAAATATTTCAAATTTTGACTCATCAGTCCAGAGCAACTGCTGCCATTTTTCTTCACCCCAGTTCCTGTGTTTTCGTGCATAGTTGAGTTGTTTGGCCTTGTTTCCACGTCGGAGGTATGGCTTTTTGGCCACAAGTCTTCCATGAAGGCCACTTCTGACCAGACTTCTCCGGACAGTAGATGGGTGTACCAGGGTCCCACTGTTTTCTGCCAATTCTGAGCTGATGGCATTGCTGGACGTCTTCAGATTGCGAAGGGAAGTAAGCATGATGTGTCTTATCTGCTGCAGTAAGTTTCCTTGGCCGACCACTGCGTCTACGGTCCTCATTGTTGCCCGTTTCTTTGTGCTTCTTCAGAAGAGCTTGGACAGCACATCTGGAAGCCCCTGTCTGCCTTGAAATTTCAACCTGGGAGAGATCATTCTTATATATATATAGACACACACACAGTGCTCCCTCACTGTAAGGCTCTCGAGTATAACGCACCTCGGATATAATGCTCCTACTGCATGTCCCCCAATTCCCTGTACTAGTGATTCATGCAATATTTCTACAGTAAATACAGTATCTGTGTTGCTCAAACTGTAAACAACTTCTCAGTCTAACTTCCTCTTCTGTCTCTCCGTTTTGATACAGTATCTGAACTGAAGGAAAGCTGTACTGGCACTTTATAACACAGACATCTTATTCAGCATTCGGCCTATTACATGGTTGTCTTTCCTAATGTATTTTGTTTTTTGCTGCGAGAGGAGCTGTGGATTTCTCCGGGAGACGAGACTCTTCAGCCCTGTTCCGGCAGCCAAACTTGGGGTGAGCCCATTCCCTCTTTCCGTCTCCCCACCTGCTCTCCTTCTCGCACTTGGTTTGCTTGTCTGTCACTTCCAGCTGAACTCCCGACCACCGTTTAGTCAGGCCATTTATAGTTTTAAAAACAGCTAATTAAAATGCTGTCTTTACAAGGTAACACAAAATTCTGATCGGCTATCATATTATTGTTAATAAAACACTGAATCTTTAGGTCAGTATCCTACACTGCAGTCATTACACATCTAAAGAAGTTCATGTTTGGCAGTAGGTAAGAGTTTTTCTTACTTTTGTAAAAAATCTAGCGTTGATTACATAGTGCTTTATGCACAGTTAATTCATGGAAAGTTACATTTTTGCCTCACTATATGTGTGGTATAAGTTATTTTATGTTGTATTTTAGTCAGATGTGTGTTATGTGTCCCACGGTGCCCCCCACCCCTCCCCCATTTATAACGCTGATATTGTGTGTCCCAAGACCCGCGTTATAGCGAGGGAGGACTGTATATTGTAACTACCTCGAGAGGTGGCAGGATTTTCGGAGGACCCTGTGATGGAGAGGTGGCGAGGACGCTGAATGGGCGGTGGGGAAAGGCTGCAAAGAGATCTCTTTGTACCGGATCTGAGAAGCGAGACGGGGCGGGCCAGCATATTAGAGCGATGAGAACGACGCAAAGAGAAAGAGGGAGACGGCAAGCGAACTAATGAATAAGAATAGAGGAAGAGAGAGAACCACCACCATCCACCGTTAATACAGCCAGCCAAGAGACTGGCCTCAACCACCGTTGTACCACTACCCCCCTTGGGAACCTTGAAGAAGGAAGGAAGAAGACGAGCCATAGGAGCGACTGCGAGGAGAAGGGAAGCCGGACAGGAGTCTGAGTGACGAGCCAGAGGAGCTGCATTAGGAGAGCAGTGTGTGGGTGTGTTCAACCTCTCCTCCCATACTTCTGCCTATCTTGTGCTCTTTCACCCCTCTATCACTTATTCTAAATAATCATTTATTCTAAATAAATACCTCACCCGTTCACCACAATCACTGCCTCTATCTGAGTCCATAAGGTCGGAACCCGAAAATATTACAATATACAAAACCACCACCTTTTAATATTTGAAATGCTGTGAAAGGAATATTCAGTATAATAACACCAGTATATAGTTCTACTTTTCAATTTTATTGAGGTTTCATAAAAGGATCACAATTTCCTGTAATATAATTTGTAAACTGCAAACTTATAATCTAAACATAAATACGCCGCCCCACCGGCAAACATTTTGTATGGGCAAATGATTAATGTAGTAACTCTGTGTTCACAAATAAAATAGTTCAATTATAGCATGTTTACTGTATTACAAGGCAAAAGAGTTGGTTCCAATCTGATGGTTACAGTTTTAATATTATAAAAGAGCAAGTCTGAGTTGAATTGTTGATATCACAGTTTTACAGACCAACCACGGTGAAATGAAAGTTAATTTCAATGTTGGTGTAATAAGATATCATTTGGATATACTTGTTTGTATTTAGTATATGAACCAGCAAGGTAGCTTGTGATATGCTGTTTTCCAGTACATGCAACTGTATGGCTCATATTGGTGCATTTAAAAAAAAGAAAATTGTGTCTGTTACAATCACATTCTATACCATGTGTGCGCAATTGGGGGGGGGGAAGTGGTTTAGAAAAACAAAAATAAAAAAAAATAAATTAAATTGTTAAATTTTTGCTGGTTTCTGTCCAAGAAGTGGTTATCAGTGCTTGTGCATTAGTCCACCCTGACAGATTGCTAGGAGTGTTGACTTACTGCATTATTACAGTAACTACAGTACAGCTATGGCCAAAAGTTTTGCATCACCTAGAATTTTAGGTTTGAAACATATATATATATATATATATATATATATATATATATATATATATATATATATATATATATATAATTTAGACCATTTATTTAACATCATGTAATCGAAGAAACTACAAAATGATATCACAAAACTCTTCCAGGAGCCATAATAGTAGGACAGTAGTTCATCTTAGATTTCAAAATACTTTTTCGTTAAGTAAATGGAAAACTACAAAGCGGTATATAATTAAATAGGTTAACGTAACATCATTCAGCCAGTTTCATTCGACTTTATGAAGCAAAATGAATTAATTATATAGGGTGATGCAAAACATTTGGTCATAGCTGTAGGTCCCAAGATGTAGTCTCTCTTTTGTTGCATTGCGGAATTTATACAGAACCTTGTATACCGGTACATACATATTGTTTTAGAATTATTTATTTATAAATAAGCTATATCTGGAGTGTATAGACTAAACTTAAGACTTCTCTGATTAAATAAAATAATTACAACTTATGCCATTAAAGGTGCAAATTTGGCAAGTTCCATAGTATTTCTGTGTATGTTAAGGTATGGTTTACAAAACAAAACTTTAAAGAAATCTAAAAATCACAATAATTGTAAATGTACATAACAAGTAAATATTTATCTCACACTGGGTCATATTTGCTGTAGCTTTCTAGTGCAGTATTTTTGATTAATAACATTAAACGCCCCTATTTTCTTTGGTCACACTAAGTGAAGACCACCTTGGTAAATGCAAACTTCTGAAAGGGGGTGCAGTGTTACATCATATTTAACAGTTCATTACTTTTCGAATAGGTGAAGGTATACAATACATTTTTATAATGGAAGCTTTAAAGCTACGAAAGCAAAAACTACAAAATAGTTTATCTTTACATGATCCAGCTATATATACTGAGCATCAAAAGAAACATCACTGTTATGACATTTATTTTCAGAAAAAAATAAGGTATATATGATGGACATTGACAAAATGTTTTTGGTTTCTTTTTAATGACTTGATCATTCATCCTTGACCATGACACGCTTGAATGACTATGACTGAAGCATATGCACTTAATCACCTAATTAGTGAGTCAGTTGATTAGATGTTGATCGGAGTGATTTCAGCTGTTGAACTGCAAGCTTGAATAAAAGCAGTAAAGAAAATCACAGAAAAACACCTATGTCACATCTGTCAAGAGAGCACAGCCTTCGTGCAATCAGCATGTTGGAGGCTGGACTAGGGCAGCATACTGTGGTTCGTCGTCTTGGATGCTCATATTCAAACCTAGCGAGAAACACACCCTGTCAATGACAGGCCACAAACTGGGAGTCTAAGAGTTACAACACCTGCCCAAAGTCATTTGCACATCTTTGTGATTGTTTTTGTACCGCAAGTCGAACAGCATCTGATACTGCAGGTCGTAACAATCCATGCATCAGCAGTTCAACTTTAAGGAGGCGGTTACACAGTCATTATCTACAGGCCAGACGACCATACAGGGGTCCAAAGCTCAGCAATGTGCACCGTCGCAACAGGATTAGGTGGTGCCAACAACACCTTAAGTTGATTCGCCTTCAACGAAGCAAGGTCCTCCTCAGTGCAATCGAGATTCTGCATAGGCTGCCCTGATGAACATCAGTGAGTATGGCATAGACATGGTACGAGAGACCAGCTATTGGGGAGGTCCAAGTGTGATGGTCTCAGCAGGAATGTCTAGCTGCTACAGAACTCCGCTGGTAGTGATTAATGGCAACATGACTGCACAACGATATGTTGACCAAGGCTTCAGGCCTCAATTGGTGCCCTTCTTGCAAGCCCATCCTAATATGACAACATTCCAGCAAAACAACACATCTCCACATGTTGCTTGTGTCACGACAGCTTTCTTGCAGAATGCGAAAGAGTCATGCCATGGATGCCTTACTCCCTATACCTGAGCCCAATTAAACATTTGTGGGATGAACTTGGGTGACATGTGGCTTCAAGGGCTCAGAAAGAACTGAACAGGAACTGAACTTATCAAGGCACTACAAGAGGAATGGGCCAGGATTCCACAAGACAACACCCAAAACCTGGTGCAAAGCATGCATCGCAGATGTAATGCTTGTATTGTTTCCAATAGTGGCCACACACGCTACTAGTCTGTGACTTTCAGAGTATCCCCTGTCCCGTAACTTCAGACAGTAAAATGTCAATCGTTGGTCAGCACAATAAAGTCACTGCACCTGCTCTGAGTTTGTCATTTTTTGATCACATCTAGTGCATTTTATCCAAATATGAGTGATACGCTTCTTTTGATGCTCAAATGTAAGTGATAAGTTTATATATATATATATATATATATATATATATATATATATATATATATATATATATATATATATAAACTTGAGATGTTCATGTTTGTTTTCGATTATAATATTCATGTCAGTATATTTAAAATACTATTATACAATAAACATTTCACAGGTAAAAATGTTTTGTTTATACAAAGGATTTGTAAAACAGTGTTTTGTATACCTAGCTATGTCTTTTGAATTAATAAGGCATGTACATTTTATTTTTTGTAAATGCTAAACTGCATCAAAGTACAATTTACCAATAAACAGTTAATTTGGCCCTTAAAATGTGTGTATATGTACAGAGAGAGAGAGAGAGAGAGAGAGAGAGAGTGAGTAGATATTTAGATATCATATAGAGATAAAACAGCAATGTACTTCTGTGCAATTCTGTTGTCACACTAACAAAGTATCATATTCACATTCTCTTAATTTACTTACTATTCTTTGTTACTTAAATGTTACATATTGGCACAATGTGTACAAAAATAGAAACTTTTCAGCTTTATTTTGTGTATATTTTTGACAGTTTTTGTTGTTCATAGAGATACAAAATTGTTAAACGTATTTATCCAGTATTAGCAAGTGTCACTATTTAAAATAAATACATAAACCCATATAACCGTTTAAGGTAATTCACCCATGAAAGACAATTCCCCCCAAAAATTACAATTCTACCCATAATCCTTGTGAAAACAGTAAAGTGGCATATTTTTGATATCCACTAAATACATTTAACTTTGCTGTTTAAAAGGCACTTTGGTTTACTGTTTACTGTATTTGATTCCAGGTGGTTTCAAATAATACAATAAAAGGCTAGAAAGGCATTTTTGTTTGCATTTGAATCAGTACACTGTTATTTAAAATTCACTTTCCCTTAGAGATCACTTTAAAACTTCCCTACTTTGGTGAAAAATAGGGCTTAAAAAATTAACAAATCTCATAAACGTAAACTTAACAAACCCCTCACACAAGCCCTGATTTGATTGCTTCCCAGCAGTCTTCACATTTTTGGGGTAAATATAAGAACTCTGGTTACAATGCAAGAAAATATTGGAGAGGCCTAAATGAGAAATAGCATTAGTTGCATCAATTGCACTTATTCTATATTTACTTGACCAAGGCTTGCAGATGCTAAGCAGGCTGTTACCAGTGTTTACACCAGGTTGAACTCCTTGAGGTTCAGCTGGAGGATAGTGTCCTTGACAGCAGCAAAGACAAACCTGATGTTCTCTGTGTCTGTGGCACATGTAAAGTGAGAGTAAATGACTTTATCTTTATCTGGATTCATCTCCTGATACATTTTCAAAATGAAGTCTCTGGCAGCCTTTGGGTCCTGTTTGGGTCCTAACAAATCACAAAAAGAAGATGGTGAGACATAGCTGACAGACATGCCTTGGAAGCAACCCATGCTCCTTGTACTGTATCCACGGGTAATGTGGGCTTACTGTCTACTTCTATGTGTGTTATCCCTCAGTAATTTTAACATATTAGCAATGCATAACAGAAAATAAACCAGATTTTACTTTAGGTACTGTCAGTCATAGCAGTTACAGTAATTCAATTATCGCATTTTATACCCCGTTTTGTTTTGATCAGAGTAAAATACTGTGATTTACGAAATCAACAATGTCCAGAAAGGAAATTGCCCTCACAGGTTCATTATATTTGCAATTGTATGAAACTATTCTGTGTAGTTTTTGGAAAGCATATATATTTATTCACTTCAGTCACTATTTTGGACATGGCAGACTGTCTTATACCAGAGTTCTGGATCTATGATATGGAGGATATTTTATGCCAAAATCATAAATCAGTGAATAAATAAATGTTGACATAAATAGAAGGACATGTATGTATTTCTTTCTTTCTTTCTTTCTTTCTTTCTTTATAATTTTGGACTTTGAAATCCCCCCATAGAATCTTAGTGTAGTGGTTATCGTCAGTGCCACAGGAACGGTTAAGCTGGAAGCCTAACAATAGACATTTATCATAGTAAGTATAACTCCTTTAAATGTACTAAATACATTTAAGAAATTATCTTTCATGCTACATACTTTCTTATATACAGTCACAGGCAAAGGTATTGACACCCTGCACTTAATATAAGATAATGCAAGAAAACATGTTAAACACATGCATTTCGTGAACATTAGTCACAAATTAATATGACAAAGACCAAAATACATAATTTCTGGTAGTTTAGCAAGCAATCTCTATTTAAAAAAATCACTTAAGAAATTTCAAATATTTGACATGACAAAAGTATTGGCACCTTTACATTTAGTCTGTTAAAATTTAACAGAACTAATTAAAAATATATATATATTCATTGACTAAAAACAATCACACAGTAACTAAGCTGCATTAAAAAGACAATAGCCAGACAAAGTGGTAATTATTTCCAATTTAACATCTGTTAAAGAAGAACATTTTGGCAACACAGCAGTTGATAATCAAGACTGGATTCACGTTTGAGAAAAAGCACTCGTAGCAAACCATAACAGGATATGGCTACAGAACAGCGTCAAAGAAATGTGGAATACCAAAATCCATAGCCATAATCAAGACGTACCACAGAACAAAAAAAGTCCAAGATTATGTAACGTCTGCTCTTTGACAATTTTAGTATTTGTAATATACTTTTAATAATCATTTAATTGACTATCTTTTGCTGATAACTGAATTAGTTCAATACATGTAATGGTTGCTAGGAATGGGTGAAAGTGCTATGCAATAAGTCTCATTTCCATTCTTGTGTGTGTGTCTCTCTCTCTCTCTCTCTAATAATATATATATGTTTATCTTCCAACACAACACTGACCAAAGCATACTTCAACTGTGGAATTCTTGAAGAAAGTGAAGATAAAAGCTCTGGAATGGTCTTTGCAATCACCAGATCTCAGACAGCATGGCCCCGGATTTCACCAACAAGATGTAACATACTGGTTAAGAATGATCACAAACATCTGAAAGCCGTAATAAAAGCAAAAGGAGAACAAACAAAATACTAAAGCTGTGTTGCCAATACATTTTACATGAAAGAATACTGTAAATAAAATAAGTGAGTTTGTTTATTCTGATAAACATTATTTGTTGAATGACTAGAAATTGTGTATTTTGCTATTTTTTATATTTAAAGTGGTCTATTATTTTGAATTATGGTATAATAAGCATAGGGTGCCAATACTTTTGCCTGCAGCTGTACATACTGTATCACATACAGGTTTTCTTGTTTTCAGTGACTACTTCAAATAGAGCTTTTACAGTTCAGTGAAGACAAGAGAATCATGCATTTTACAATCAGTATTTTTATGCTGCAATAGCTTGTAAGGGACTAAGCAATACAAAAACAAGGACTAGACTCACCATCAAATTCAGGAAAGTAGTCAACTACATGAGAATATACTATCTTCTCTTCTAGAATGTCCTTTTTGTTCAAGAAAAGAATGACAGATGAATTCTGAAACCAGGGGTATGTGATGATCGTTTTAAATAGGGCTTTGCTCTCTTCCATTCGATTCTAGGAACAAAAGAAAACACGTTCCAGTGACTTGTTGTGAAAGAATATATAATATATATATCTATTATATATATATATATATATATATATATATATATATAAATATATATTTTATAAAAACAGCCAATTTGCCTTCTTAATCAAACACTAATTGCCAAAGGAAGTTGTTTCTTTTTACCCTCATATCTTGATTGAGTTAACAAACGACGTGCATTGATCTCGCCTGATTCTATTTGAACCTTCATTTCGTTCTGGCTCAATTCAGCTTATTAATTTCCACTGCGTTAGTTTCTAGTAGTGCGTTGCTAATTTAAACAATCTGGTATTCAGTTAAGGCTTAACAACTACTAATTAAGGTTTAAAGGGAGGGAGAGATGGAAAATAAAAACTGAAAACTAGAAGCCCTAAGTATATGGTGTCCTATCCTGTCCAGTCATGGACAAACATTTTGACATTTAATGAATTTATGAAAGGGTGGTATTTATAAATAATCTTCTGATATGGCAGATATAAAATAGCCCAACACAAAAAGGGCTTACCTGCATCCATGAATCATAATGAACTAACTAAAATTATTGACTGATATGTGCTTTAACATGGAAATTGTTGAATTTGCAGCAGAAAATATTACATTCTTACCCTCTTTACTGATTGGTAGCTTTTCTTTCTTTAAAAGAGGGGGTAGCATAGTTTAAAAAACTCACCTCATTGTCACACTCAGCAAGGACCTGGTCATATTCACTTAGTGCAACGAGAAAAATGATGGAGGTAACGTTCTCAAAACAGTGAATCCACTTCCTTCTTTCAGATCGCTGACCTCCTACATCTACCATTCTGCAACAGACAAAACCCAGAAAAAGCTGTCATGAATGTAATGTATTAGATATGTTTGAAAGTGCTAAATGAACTCTGAATAGTACCATAAAACTTTGAATACTCGCAGGTTCTCTAATAAGTGCCAAGGCTTCTGGGAAATTATTATTTTTAATAATAATATAATGCACGTCATACTGAATGTTCTAGCCAATACACACACATGGCTGTACAGCGAGCTTGCCAATGAGGAGATGAGGAGACCCTGAGGCTCAGGATGAATGATAACAAAACTGAATTTAATTTATTTTAAAAGGTACACGTAATGCTTACAGGTTTTTTTTGAGACATTATTCGTTTTAAAACCAGTTGTGAAGCTTTTTTGAGCATGCTGAAAGTAAGTAAAATACAAACTTGTTTTCTGATATTAACAGGGTTGCCCTTCAGTGTATTTTTTTTTTTTTTTGTATTTCATGCATTTGAGTCTTTCAATGAATGCTCATATTTTGCTCATTTTCTAGCGTTCTTACTTATCAATGTACATGTTATAAAAACAAGTTAGACACTTTATGCTTTGATTTTGTGATAAAACTGGTACTTGTATTGATTTTATTAATCTTTAAACAGTTTGAAGCATTTGTTAGTGTGTTGTGGGCCAACAGTATGAAATTATTTTTCATATTAACAAAGTATTTCATGCGGTTGTTTTGCAATGAAGATTCGTTGCTGGTTAATCTTTCATCGGTTGTCCATGCTTACCAATGTACACGTTTTGAGGGTGAACAATAAATATAATATGTCTTAATAAAGATGATACTTATTGCTTTTGTTCATTTTAAAACCATGTTTGTTTTTTTTTTTTTTATTACCTTACCTTAATACAGGCTTGTGTTCTGATATTTACAGGGCTGTGTTTAGTGGATTTTACAGTTTTTATTATGATTACAATTCAAACTGTTATTACCCACTGACACAACCTTTAATGACATTGCTGGAATGTTCTAATTTACTTGTCATTTCTATAAGGTTGTTTGCAGGCAGTTTTTTCATGATTGCATCTGAAGTATTTGCAGATGTTAGTGATCTTACATAATAAACGCCGAAGCTCAATAGTTGCTCGTCTCCAATAGGTGTCAGGGCGACTGGCAAATATTGTAAATAAACATTTGGGCGTTTATTTAAAGTCTTACGGTATACAGGGCCTAAATGCGGCCTGGATTACACTGATTCTACATCACAACATGTTTAACTTATCCTGCATGACTATGTGACCATTACTCAATGGTTACCACGTATCATTGCTTTTGAGGAAGTCAATGCTCTAATAGTCATAACTTTTGAGATGGTTGCATTTGAAAAATAAGATGCACAGTTCCGTAAACAGCAGCATTTGACAACTTCCATCCCTCTATCAAAGTCTGTTAGATTTGTGCCCTTGTTACTGAAACTGAACTCTAACAGTCCTATGGGAGACAGCAATAGGAGTCTGCTACTTCTGTATATCTTTGCACTATACATTTTGCTATTGTGGTTTGTCTGTATTCAATATGCTCGATCAAGACAATATTTTCTGCAAAGTAAAAAAATAATAATAATAATAATTGCCATAAAATTGGTCTTGTTTCATAATAAAACAAAATACATTGTTATGACTGGTTATACTTTGAAGGACTATCAAGAATACCTGAAGATGACGTTTTCTAGGTCAAAAGGATACTCAATGATTCCAGTTGTGGGCACTCTGACTCGAAGGACATCTTGCTGGGTTGGTATGTATGATGGGACTGAAATGCGTTCTAAGCCATCAAGGTAACTACGATAAAATTGCATAGACACGTTTATTAACCACTTCAAACCACTCCTGATTAACCAGCAAAATACAACAATAATCAACATGTACTGAGAAACTAAATGATGTATTCTGGTATCTGCAGCAATTGCTTTATACAGACAACAACAGCAGAGAAAAATGGCTGCATGACCTACTGTACTTCAGATTTCCACAAAATGCATAAGAACGTTAAGTTATTATCATAACCCTGGTTCCCTGAAATAAAAATGTAACCATTACCAAAGGGATAAGACCTGAATCCTGAAAATTGTATAGCAAAGCTGCTCTTTGATTCTGTGACGCGGTTGTGGCCCTACCCCCGAGGGCACAAAAGGACTGCGCTCACAGACCTCTGTGCCATTTTTCCTTCAAGCCTGCTGCAATCATGGATGCTTCGACCTCAACGGTAAACGCTTATGTTTCTTTTTCAGGCAACCTGGGTTATGATAAAAACCTCATGTTCCCTTCCAAGTACAAAATGTAACCATTACCGAATGGGTGAGTGTACCAAAGCCATTGCAAAGGCAAGATTGCGGAACGACCGGAATGCTACAAAGCTAAGCCAAAAGCTGCCTTGTGTGTTACCATTCGGAACCCCAGTAACAAGTAGATAGGGTGAAATTTGAAGGAGTTTCCCCTCTATGCTTATGTTATAAGGGTCGACTGGGAAGATGCCCTTAAGACAAACCAGGGTTTTGAGGATCCGGGACATTTAGCCTGTAGAACCTAATAAAGGTATGGGGAGTAGCCCACACCGCGCATTGTGTCCTCAACAGATGCAACCTGGAATAAAGCCCATGAAGGCCCCTGTTTGAATGGGCCATGTGCTTTTCTGGAGAGGGCAAGTTGGCCAGTTCATAGGCAGTCTTGACCGTATCTGTTATCCACTTGGACAGCCAATGCTTAGTCAGGGCTTGACCATGGCCTAATAACAGACAAAAAACTGTTCAGACAGCCTCCAACTTTTTTGTCCTGTTAACATAATACACCAGTGCCCGGACTGGGCAGAGCGCATGGAGCTGTCACTCCCTGTCAGACTGAAAAGGATGTGGATGGAAAGCCTCCAACTCCACAGACTGGTTGACATGGAAAGCTGAGATAGTCTTCAGCAAGAAGGCACGATTGGTGCAGAGCGTGACCTTTGTCCTGCTCTACAGAAAGCGTGCATCTCACACACTCGCTTCGCAGAGGTGATAACCAGCAAGAAGCCACTTTAAAAGATAGCAATTTCATCTCAGCTAAATGCAGGGGTTCAAACTGAGGCTTCAGGAGTGCATTGCGCACCTTGCTTAGCCTCCAGTGAGGAACAATGTCCTTCATAGGCAGAAGAAGCCGCCAAATCCCTCTCAAAATCGCCCTGCCAGGAAGTGAGCTCCTGGGGAGACAAAGTCAATCTTGACATGGCAAGCAGACTGCCTGGTGGTTGCGGACCAGCACATATCTCACTTGAACCTCTTGCAAACATTTTTGTAAGGCCTGGTAAACTACCTGCAGCTCTAAAAACATAAATGAGGCCTTTTGGCTTTGGCCATTTCACACATTGCACCAGCCCAGTCTGGACATGTCTGTGCTGATTACCTCCCTTCTGGTGCCACTGCCCAGCACTATGCCTAGGCATAGTTGGGCCGGCTGTTTCAAAAGAAAGTGCCCTTAGACAGACTCTGTCAACAGGGTCGCGGTTCACCGTGGGCTGGAAGGCCTAAAAAAGGGTGCATATGCAGGAGACCCAAAAGATGAGTCTGGGAAGCTGCTGTTATCAGACCCAGAAGTTTCTGGGACGTCATACCATTAGTGCTTTGTTGACCTGAAAGTGCTCCAAACAGGTGGCTATTCTCTGTGCTCTGGCACTTCACACGATTCAACATAAAGTCCAATCATTGAAGGTGACAATTTCCCTGTGGGCCTCTACCTGAGCTGGAAGACCAGTTGTATAGCTAGTTGAGTACTCTGACTTTGGGGGGGATATGGGAGAGGCGGTAGGGTCCTCGTCAAAAACTGATTGCCTTGTTTCCATTACTGTAGGCCAGGGCACTTGCAAGGTTCCAGTAGCCTTTTTTTTGTGCTATGAAAGCTTTACCATTGGAGACGTGCTGTCTGACTCCACTTCCTTAGATGGGAAGGCCAGTTCCTGTTCGCCTATCTCCTCAGAGGCAGCGATGAACAGTATGTCCTCCTTGGCCAATTTGTCCTTGTAGCCCTGTGGGGCCTCAATTGCTCCAAGTCTGCAGGTCGTCTGGGACGGCGACTCTTCTTCCACTTCCATGGGAGAGGGGAAGGAGAAGCAGAGCTTAAGGAGAATGAGGAAGACCGTGAAGCCGGTTTCCTGCCTGGGCTACATCCCGGGTGTGTCGGCCGCTCTCCCGTGGCGCAGAGCCATGGGGCGAGGACGAAGCAACCTCTCCATGAGAGGGTGATAGGGGAGAATACGGAGCAGCAGTAAGGGACACAGAGCGTTTCTTAGAGCTGCAGGATAACCTCTTCTGAAGCGTGTGCTTGGAGAAAGGGGCACAAAATTTGCAGAAGTTGCAGTTAACCAATGCCTCCTTGGCATGCTCTAGCCATAGGCAAAGCGCACCTGTTGTGCTTGTCCTCCATAGGCATGTCTCAAAGGGATAGAACCCGGGCATGATGAAAGGAACAAGCAATGCAATGTATAGTGTTGTACAGCTGTTGCCTCACTCTGCTTGTATGTGTTGACCGGGCGGTTCGGTACCAGTTCAGTGATTTTAGCACTGGTTCGGTACAGGGACAGTACCCAGTCAAAACCAGGTCAGTACCAATCAGTGGCTTTAGCACTGGGTTGGTGCCAGTTCAGAATCAGGTCGGTATCAGGTCGGGTCGGCACCGGTTCGGTAACTTTAGCACCAGTAACCTAGGTCAGTAACCTCGGCCCCGTTTTGGTACTTGTACGGAACCACATTAGGATCAAAAGCGTCCATCTGATTGCAGTTACCATAGGTGGCAATGTACAAGCAATGTAAAGTAAAGACACTGGCAACACCACTCGGTAGGTGGACTAAAATGGACTAAATGCCTTTGCAATGGTGATACTAAAAGCTGGCAGCAAAACAGCATCAAGATACTGTGGAAGAGATTGCAAACAAGAACAACCGAAGCAAGTATTTCGGTCCTGCGCAGAGCTGCTGAGCCCAGCAGCTGCTCTTACTGCACGTGTGCTGAACACCACGCTGCAGACAGGCCTGTAAAACAGAAAAAACACAAAGAGAAAAGACTTTCTCAACAAAAAACAGTAATTAAACAATTACATAAATAATATAAAATGTCTCAAAGCAAAAATGAGAAATAAAATAAGCTCCAGCCGGGGATATGCAGCTTGGGGGAGAGCACATAGTCAGACGGTTTATGTTGCTGGATCCCTAGGAAGGAGCAACTCGAGTTGCTGGCTTCACGCGGGGCACAAGGCTGCAACGGGACGAAACTAGCAACAGGCTATAGTGCATACAAATTTGCGTAAATAGAAAAAATATTACAGCGATTGGTTTAATGAAATATATACAGATATAAGCAGCAATTGTACTTATCTGAACAAGACTGTCCGTCAGGTCAATCTTGAAAGGAAAAATGGTGCTGACATAAGTGAGCGCAGTCCTTTTGTGCCCTCTGGCACAGGGCCACGACAGTATCACAGGCTCAAACAGCAGCTTTGGTATACAACTTTCATGATTCCGGTCTTTAGGAGGTAAACACCCATTCGGTAGTGGTTACAATTCGTACTTGAAAGGAAACTAAGTTCCTAACAGCGCATTTGTAAAAACTCAGAATAGCCCTTTTTTTTTTAATAGCTGTCATGAACTATTTCCGTTTTTCCAAAGCAAAGTTTGTAACTATACAGTTAAAGTGTTTACACTTCTATTACAGTTGGTACCTACTACATTTGAGTGCAAATTGATACTGGTAAAATGTTCTTGTCTGCTATGAATATTCGAACTGTGTCACTGTTTGAGCCAGTGCGGATTACATAGCAAACTGCTGCATACTGTGTAGTGAAGAGTAGTAGTAAGCTTGTAGAACCATGCTCCCTTTCAATTTGAAAATAACCATCAAAGATGGGATACTGCCCCCAGGCAATAGGATTTAGGTGAGCTTATGTCAAAGCTGCCAATAGGCTGGTGCATGCACTGACGTCTAAGCCCGCCCTCTTGTCGGCTTAGAATACCCAGTGCATGCAGCATCACATTCTCCTTTGCTTTCAGCCAGGTAGGTATACGCACGTAAGCATTTTTCTCTCTGAGAATCACTTACACCCTTGTATTACACTGTTGTACTCGTTTTAGCTTTAAGCTTGGGAAGCTGACTATTGCCCCTTCCCTGAGTTGATTCAGTGTTAGCTTGCTGAGTGATTAAAACTATATTGTTCTTTCACTTTTCAACGCTTGCTCTTCTAGCGTTTCTATCCGAAGTGTTGGCCTGTTGTCATGCTCACCAGACCTCTCAGGACTGGCCACAGGTCAAAAAGCCCTGAGACATCCAGGCAGCCTCCAAGACACCCCTACACTCCTCCACAGCTCCAATTATGGCAACTATGTACCGACAACATCTGAGTACACAAAACCGTAGTTATCAGTTACAGCCTTCAGTTCTGGTTAACACCCCCCCCCTTCCTTTCGGGGAGTGGTGGTGACCACAGTGAAGGACTTCGACCAGTCTTCAACCCTGGGTATGGAAATTCAAGCCTTGCTGAGCAAGCACGCTATCCAGCCAGTAGAACCTGCTTTGATCGAGCAAGAGTTTTACTCAAAGTACTTCCTGGTGCCCAAGAAGGACGGCGGGTTCCGCCCTATCTTGGAGCTGAGGCTACTGAACAAATACCTTCAGGTGTTACAGTTCAGGATGCTCATGCACCTACACATCATCCAGTCTGTCCGGCACGGCGACTGGTTTACCACCGTGGACTTGAAGGATGCGTACTTTCATGTCCCCATCTGTCCCGGTCACAGGAAGTACCTGCATTTCGCCTTTCAGGGCAAGGCATACGAGTTTCGGCCTGTCACTCGCTCCTCGAACCTTTTCGAAGTGTAAGGACGCCATTCTGGCCCCTTTGCGAGTGCAGGGCATCTGACTGCTGAACTATCTGGATGACTGGCTCGTCTGTGTGCAGTCAAGGGAGCAGTTGGTGGAGCACATAGTGTGGGTCACAGACCACATCCAGAGACTGGGTCTGAAGGTGAACTCAGACAAAAGTCGTCTCATGTCGAGCCAAAAGACCGTTTCTGGGTCTGCATCTGGACTCATTGTCCATGGAAGCAACCTTATCGTCGCAAAGAGTTGCCTCAATAGAGCAGTGTCTCTCCCTTTTCAAGTTGAGAAGAACAGTGAGCATGACGTTATGCCAGCACATACTACAGTTGATGGCTGCCGCCTCTCAAGCCCTCCCATTGGGCTTACTACACCAGAGACCTCTTCAGGCCTGGTTCAATGCCTTCCAGCTGCATCCGCAGCGAGACAAACACTGTCAGTCAGAGATTTCCCAAACGTGCTGGACAACCCTGCGTTGGTGGAAGGTTCCATCCCATATTCACCAGCATGCGCTTGGGTCCCATCATCCACAGGGAAGTGATCACCACAGACGCCTCCAACGAAGGTTGGGGAGCGGTCTGGAATGGGAGAGGGACCCGCGGAGTGTGGGCAGGCACTTGGAGCTCACAGCAGTGGACAATCAAGCAGTGGATTTCCTCTCCAGAGGAAGTCCCCTTGCGGGCAAATGGCGCCTTCACCCTCAAGCATTTGGGAATGGTTCGGCAGAGCGCAGGTGGATCTCTTTGCGTCGCGAGCATCCACACACTGCCCGCTGTGGTTCTCGGTGAAGGACCTTGACAGCCCCCTAGGAGTCATCGCACTGGCCCACGAGTGGCCGCCAAGGCTCCAGTATGCCTTTCCTCCGATACCAATGCTCCCCGTCTTCTTGGAGGTCAGGGTAGAGTGAGCGACATTGATTCTGGTTGCCCCTCGGAGGCCTCAGAGAATATGGTTTTTGAACCTGGTGCAGCTCTTGCATGGTCGCCCGAGGGAAGTCCCTCTGCGAGCGGACCTCTTATCCCAAGCCTAGGGAAGGCTGTGGCATCTGAGTCCTGAGTCGATGCAGCTATGGGTTTGGTACCCTGAACGGGAACACCTGTCCACCTTAGGACTGTCGACAACAGTTATTTCGACCATTCAGAGTGCCGCCATATCAGCTTGCCATGTATGTTTTGACGGGTTGTCACCAGGATGCAATTTATTGGAATCTCATTTCCTGAGGGGCGCAAGGCATTTGCGACCTCCGAAACGGACCAGCTTACCATCGTGGAGCCTTGATGTGGTGCTGGAAGTCCTTACAAAGACCCCATTTGAGCCTCTCAACAATGTGGAGTTGAAGCTCCTATGTAAAAAACGCATTTTAACTAGCTGTGGTTTCAGCTAAGAGGTTGAGTTAGTTACACGCACTATCAGTGCATCCCTCTTGTACTTGCTTTGCAGGAGATGGGTCTAGGGTCTGCATGCGTCCTAATCCGGCTTTCTTGCCGAAGGTTATATCCCCGGCCCATGTGAACCAGTCGGTGGAGTTGATGGCGTTCCATCCTTCCTCTTTCTCTTCCCAAGAGGAAGAATGGTTACACACGCTCTGCCCATGTGGGCATTACGGTGTTATATTGATCGTACACGAGGCGTGAGGCAGACACAGCAGTTATTTGTGTGTCATGGTTCTAAGACCTTATCAAAGGAGTTATCAAAGCAACATCTTTCCCATTGGATAGTGGATGCTATTAAGTTAGCATATGAATTTGCAGACCTTCTGCCGCCAGGGCCGTTGAAGGCACATTCCACTTGGGGAATGGCGACTTCCTGGGCCCTATTCAGAGGTGTGCCTGTGTCTGAGATTTGTGCTGCAGCCAGTTGGGCTACACAGCATACATTTACAAGGTTTTACAGATTGAATGTGCTGGGTTCCTCTGCTCCATCATTTGGAGCATCTGTGTGACAATTCCTCCTTCGGACAGATGTCTTTTTGAGCATAGCTGAGCCGCTGCTCTGCACATGCGTAGATGGACGCCTATGCAGTTGCGTTATGATGTAAGACTGTTCTGCTGCCGCGCTTTCTCCCTCGCGACTGCTTGGGTACACTGTTCCCATCCTTGATGGTTATTTTCATATTGAAAGGAAACGATAGGTTGCGGATGCAACCCCGGTTCAGTGAAAGAGAAAATAACCATCAAGTCGCGAGGTCGCTTCGGAAGTCTTCGCGGAGTGAAGCAAAGGAGAATGTGATGTTGCGTGCACTGGGTATTCTAAGCTGACAAGGGGGCGGGCTTAGACGTCAATGCATGCACCAGCTTATCAGCAGCTTTGACACAAGCTGAGCTAAATCCTACCGCCTGGGGGCAATATCCCATCCTTGATGGTTATTTTCTCTTTCAGGAACCCGGGTTGCATCCGCAACCTATCATTATCTGTTTAATGTCAAGTAGTTTTCCAAGAACTACAGTATGCAGGATCATATATGGGATTTTAAATTGAGTTGTTTAATGGAAAGGAGTGAGCTGTTATGATTTATGAAGTACAGTAAGCAGACATTTGGATCTGCTGTTGTTTTGACTATTGACAGCTGATGTTTGGACTACTGGCTACTTGCTGTATGCAATAATTATTTTACTTATTTCTCACCAATTGCATTTTGTAAAAAAAGAAAAACAAAATATATAGTAAATAACAAGACCTCAATATATTAATAAAGCTATTTACTTACTATTTTGCAGAATCAGACAACTGATATTCTCGCCGTCTGTCATAACACTCCTGAATCCCAGGATCCTTCCATAAACTCTTGATTGCTTCTGATTGGTTTTTCTCTAATACGGTGACTTTGTCCACCTCAATGTCCTTAATCAAATCAGCATTTTCCTGAAGATAAAGAAGAGAAATATGGTGTTTATTTGGATACTGTTCTACATTTAAAAAAAAAAAAAACACAAATCATATCTGTAACATCTCAGTCTGTGTAGGAAGAGTGGGTAACACTTTAGTTTAGGGATTTGTTTAAAGTGGTTATAAACAATAGCAAAAAAAAACAAAAAAAAACAAAAGTGTATAATAACTAAAAAACATCGTAAAAGCAAAGCAGTCCCATATAAATGATGAGACACACTGTGACGAGGTGGCGTTAGCAAGGAGACTTAAGAGACCAGTTTAGCACTCATGCGCATTTATTTACACAATTCACAAAAACAACAAACATACACAAACCCACTGCACCGTTCCTTCACCATTACAATCCTCACTAACACCTGTGATCACCCTTTAAATACACCTGTAAAATACACTTCATCATGTGTTTTTGCAGGGAGGAATTCACCCTGATTTCACCCTGCCACCCAGACATATAAAGACAGACCGACTAGATCCGTTATAAGCAATTATAATCAATAGCAAAAGTGTATAATAATAGTCTTATTATTTCTAATCATATTAAATAATTGTTAGATTGTTTATAATTTATAAACTAAAGTGTTATATTTTCCCAAAAGTGTGGCTTTATTTGACATAACTGAAATTTGTAGCTTCATGCTACATATATGATTCCCTACTCATACAGGTTACGCAAGACAGGGGCGCCTCGTGACTAAAGGGCAGGCATAATTTGCAATGCAAATTATAGGGAGCATTGTGTTTTGTATGATAAAATGTGCTGTATTTCAAGCTGTCAACGCTGGGCTCCAGCTGTGCTGCACACTGATTAGACAGCTAATAGCTCATTAGCACTTACAAGCACCCTTCCACATGGCATGAGGTACCCAAAGATTTTGAACGCAATGCTAGAATGGTACACTGTAATTGTGGCTAAAAGGTTACACTCTTCTTTGTTGCCCAGGAGGACATTTGTGGCTAAGCAAGGCCAGGTTAACGGTTTTCTACAGCGCACATACTGTATGGCCTTGTTTCTGTTATCTTCTTGTCTTATGACCAAAGGCAAGTGACTTTTTGTTTCATGACTGGTATTTTTGAAAACTGCAACAGAGGAAAAGCTTGTCTCAAAGCAGAGTTTATTCTTTTAAAAAAGTATTTATTTCTCTGCTGGTGTAAACAGTCTGTGTTTTATATGATACACAACAGGCTCCTGCAGCATGTCTACCTGTAATGTAAAAGACAAAAACATATATAGATCACATCATTTTTCTTGCAGTATACCTTCTGTGTAACTAGCTATGATTGTTGAAACACCTAAAACCAAAAGTACAATAAACCAAACTGAATATATACAAAATCTTGAATTTTATAATGCAGTATCCAGGCACAAATTCAAGAAAAGACAGGCAGTCCTTAGTTGTTTAAAAAAAAAAAAAAAAGTAAAATACTGTAGATGTATGCCTAACAACCACGCATCAACATGCATATCATTTTACCATAAATCTGCAATTTGCAAATACTTCAATGTGATGCAGGTTGAAGCTTTACATACTATCACGGTAACCTGGAATGCAAAAGTCTTTCTGGGAAAAAAATCCATGCATTACTGTAGAGTTTATAAAGGTAGGTAGTAAAGTCCTCTTACATTATTGCGGTTGATGTGTTAAAAAAAAACAAGTTTGTGTAGTTTCAAGTCCTAATCCAAGGGACAGCTGTCACATCACCATTACAAATTCAAATTCAAGCAAACAACATGTGTTCCCATAACAATCACGTTCCAACATGTGTTTATCACCTTTTAAGTTGTACAATTGATACTTTTCAGTGCTCCACTCTAGGTGTGTCAGTATATAAACTTTAGTGAAAGAGCAATCCTTTAATTGCTTCTATTAGCCACACCCATTGCATCCATCAGTAATGTGTCTGTCGAATGTACTGAAGCACAAGGAAGTGAAGTGGCAAAAGAAATTCCATTCTGCAAGAAGCTTTTAGAAGGGTGCTAAAAGTTCATTTTCTTAAGATTGGTTTAACAGGTTTAAAGTACACAAAAAGGCAAATTCACAACATGATTTGTTTTAAAAAATAAAAAGGTGATTAAGGTTTTTATGCATGATGCATTACTATTATATACTGGTCAAAAGTTTTAGAACACCTCCATTTTCCAGTTTTTATTGAAATTTACGCAGTTTAATGTCTCAATGTACTCTGAAATTAAAGCATAGAACAAATAAACAATTGGAGATTGTTGGAAAACATGGATTGAGAATTGATTAGCAGTTTGCTACGCATGTGGACTGGCAGAGCTATACTGGTGTTTTTTTTCTGAAAAGAGACTAATATTGCAGATAACAGACTGTTTGGTTCAAATTGCATGTACTGCTAACCATTGATAGAGACGATGCGTCTACAAACTGCCCAACAATGACTGCAAGCTAACGAGATAACAATGCTGTGGACTAGAAGGGAACAGGCTCTAAAGACTTCACAGAGATCAAAAGAGATAATCCCACTGGCGTCAACGGGGGTCGCAAGGAGATAACAAAAGGCAGATGTATGGACCTTTTGTCTCCAGGAGTGTGAAGAATGCACTGAGTTCAGATGTTGTCACACTAGACTACACACACAGACACACACACATTAACACTCACACAATAAATTAAATTACCTTTGCAATTGGTTAAGTGTCAGAGAAAGGGGAGGTGGACCATCTATACAGAAGGGTATTTAATGTCATGCAAACATTGTAATGTTGAGTATTGTTTGTCCTGTACCTGGGACCAGACTCCCTGCATATTTCAATAAACCTGGCAACTGATTGAAGAAAAGGACTCTGTGCATTTTCTTGAATCTACTTACTCACCGTCTATTTTTTGTAAGTTACTTCAGAGATAAAAAAAGAAATCATGGAATCGTTTTGTTTAACAAAATTTAATCTAAATTTTTGACTCATCAAAGTAGCCGCCGAACACACTTGTGGCAATCTTTCTACAATGGAAATCAAATATTATTCGGAAAGTTCTTCCCAACACTGTTGCAGAAGTTCCCACAAATGTGTTGAACTTGTAGGTTGCTTTGCGTTCACCCTTCTGTCCAATTCATCCCAAACCAGCTCAATGGGGTATAAGTCTGGAGACTGTGCTGGCCATTCCATGATTTGAAGCCTACCGTCTTGTTCTTTTCTTCAAAGGTAGTTCTGACATAGCCTGGAGGTATGTTTTGGGTCATTATCTTGCTGTAGGATGAACCCCTGACCAACTAGGCGTATACCAGAGGGTATTGCATGGCGGTACAAAATGCTGTGGTAGCTGTTTTGGTTCAGGGTGCCACTCACTCTGTGCAAGTCGCCGACTCTGGATCCAGCAAAAGAGCCCCAGACCATCATGCTTCCTCCTCCGTGTTTGACAGTTAGTGTCACACACCGAGGAACCATTCTTTCGCCTACTCAACGGCGTACAAAAACCCTGCATGATGAACTGAAGATTTCAAATTTTGATTCATCGGTCCATAAGACCTTCTTCCAGTCTTCAGTAGTCCACTGGCGGTGATTCATGGATTCTTATTTTGCCATCTTAGCAATGACTTTCTTACTGCCACTCAACCTGTCAAACCTGCAGCTCGAAGTCTTCTCTTAACAGTTGAAACTGAGACTTGCTTACTTCGACCAGTGTTAAGCTGTGCTTGAAGCTGTTGTCCTGTGAGCTGCCTAACACGCAAGCTGTTGACTCTCAGAAACTTGTCTTCTGATTCTGTTGTGGCTTTGGGTCTGCCAGACCTCTTCCTGTCAGAGTTTCCTCCAGTTTCCAAGTAACTTTTGATGGTGTAGGAAACTGTACTCACTGACACCTTGGCTTTCTTTGCAATTTCTCTAAAGGAAAGACCTACACTTTTAAGGGTTATAATGGTCTGTCTGTCTTCCTTTGTTAATTGCCCTTTTCTCACCATTATGATAGCAATATACTACTTCCTGCAGTACAATATTGTTCAAATAATGCTTAAGAGGGTGTAGTAACACAGTCTGTTCCAACACTGCTTTTATACAGACAGAGGGTTTGTAAGTAATCAACAAAAGTTGGGACACCTGTAGGAATTGTTAGCATCAACTTTCAAGGCTTAATGTACTTCCACTGCTGCAGAACAGCTGTAAGTTGTTAACCCATTACTTGTTCCCTGAAAAAGGCCTTTTTGTATAACTCCGAAATGTACATTATTTTTCAGTTTTTGGTAACCTAAACTTTTTTTTTTAACCTCTGGCAGTTTACCGCTTACCTTTGTACCATTTCAGGTTATTCACTGGACTTGAACTGCTTAAATTTCAATAAAAACTGGAAAAATGGGTGTGTTCTAGAACTTTTGACTGGTATCTTATATACACAGGGTTTAATCACAATAAGACTACTTTTCCATAAAGACCAACTTATCCCTTGAGTGGACTTTATGACTACATATTTTAGTTTCACAGTGTAAAACGTGAACTAGCAGGTGCAAAGTATTCATAGCATGATGAGGAATTGGTGCTACATGAGTAATGACTAATGAATCTTGTACATGTTGTAAAAATCTGTTTTTTGCCATGCATGTTGTTTTTAGCAATATATACAATGTAATCAAAAACATCTACTTACTGCCTAATCATCTCTGCATCTCTGTTTTGGAAGGTAAGTTATACATGACATTTATATATTTCCTATTTGGGGGAATGGGGGATCTTTTTGGAGTATTCATCACTGGGCTGTTTGTACAATGCTATAAAAAGTCACAGGAGGGAAATATTTTTTTTTATTATTTTTTTTTAACTTTGTAAATGAATAATAACAGAACCTATGTGTGTTTTTTTTTTAATGAAATTGTCTATTCTACACAGGTAACTCCATTGTTCACTGGGAACTATATGTTACTATATGTATTTGTAATTTTAAAAGCACACCACAGTATGTAAATTATGTTTGGTATATTGGTCAATATACCAAACCAATAGCTGTGTCTACACATCCTCCTATAACTACAATGCAATGCTTCACTGAAAATAGAGGTCCAGACGCTTTTTTTACTCAATTGTGATTAGCACTTTTTTTCTGATACGAAAAGACACCAATTGCAATTTTAAATTAAATATAATAAATAAGTTGTTTTGGGAAATATTCAACTGATTAAGTTTCACTGCTAATCAAGGAAGAGCGAGCTCCTCTTTCCCAAAAATAAATAAATGTTGCTTTCCACTTTAAAATAGTTTTCAGGTTTTGCCTCATGTACATGATGTATGTGTACAGACTTGTTAGACCAGTACAATATGCAATACATCGTTTCTTACATTAATGCCATTTTGGGCTTTTGGCTTATTTCATTTGCTGTGAATATAAAAAAAACTGACAAACAAAATTCCACATAGTAAAATACTTTTCTTATTTTCTGAACACATGCTTTATCGTATTTGCTATAAGACAAGGTTGCATACATACAAGATTCCTGTGCTGGATGTTAACCACCTGTATTCATCGCAACTGATCAATGGATTGGATTTTTGTATAAAACAAAATCTGCCTGATCACAACAAATGATATCAATATTGTACTGACCACACATCGTGTAATTATCAAGAAAGCTGGATGTTTATTTCTGCCGAACAAGCCCCAATCTGCACAATTTGACATTGTCAGAAAGATCAAAACATATACTCAGTTAATCATAAGAAGTGAAAGGAATTTATAGCTGGCGTAATTCATTGAAATATCAGGGACACACAGTACTTTAGAGGGACAGTAACACTTTAAGATTCTTAAGTTTGAAAATGTGTTTATTAACGTAATGCACCTGAGTCTTAAAAGAAACCTTGTGCTCGGTCAATCTGCAATTGCTTGTGTTGTTTTTCTGCCTTTCAGTAGTTGAGAGTCAAGATTTTTATACTGTTTCTAGTTTTTCAAATTGCACTGGATGAAAAAAAAAAAGTATTTATTTATTTGCTCATTTAAAAAAAAAAAAAAAGTTTACTTTATCTGTTTAAACAAACATGTTCCCCAAACCAAAAGGAATAAGAAGTGAAAAAGATAGTGAGCCAGAACCAGTTTGTGATCTCTGGTCATACTTGCTGGTTCAGGTATAATGTTACACAAAAGATCAGGTTGGCACACTATCACGGTAAGATTTAAAAAAAAAAAAAACATACTTCAAAAATCTCTAATTGCCTCCCATCAAGCTTTCAGTGATTTGAAAAATCACAATTGAGATATTTTAGATGTTACACTTTAAACTATGACTGTTTATACATTCTTCCATTCTCAACCACTGCTTCACAATTATTTACTTGAACCTGTTATATTATGTGCACATTTGTAGTTGTTACATGACCCTAGTCGGTGTATCTCCATTTACACTACATTCTACAAAGGGATTATTAAAAAACAAAAACAACAACAAAATAACTTTCAGACTAGATAAATAAATAAATAAAAGCTTCAGGAAGACAGTACAGTACTGTGCTGATGTTACTTAGCTTACCGTCTGACCTATTTTCAAGGCCTTAAAATATTTTAGGATTTACAAAACTGAGATTAGATCAAATCAGTTCATAGTAGTTTCTCTGAGTGTATTACTGGATGGCTTGTTTCTGTGATAACTTTATCTTTACTGTATGATATATATGGCATATATTTTAAATCCAGAACTAAAAACAAATCAAACACTATAGCTCTATTTACGACAAAGACAACAGTCTGGATCTGCTAGTGAGTGTGATAAAATCCTTTTAATAAAATTTGGAATTATCCGTGTCTTGTTCTATTATTCTGATTTCTGATATCCAAATGATTAGTAAGAATAGGCTGTGACTCTCAAAAGGCCATAAAACCAAATAAAGAAGTATGTTGGTAACATAAACCCCCCTTTTTGGGTAATTTGGGCTTACATGTAGTTTCCTTTTTGGCAGAGAAATTCCCCTTCCAAACGCAAATTACCTAATTAATAGGGATGCACCGAATCCAAGTTTTGGGGATTCAGCCGAATACAGAATCCATCTCAAAAGATTCGAACGAATACCGAACCGCATACCGAATCTACAAAATCTGTCAAGAAAATTGAAGGAAACTGCTGAATGAAAAACAGATTGGCAGCTACTAACTCTGGGACGCGCACAATCTATAATTTTGAGCCTTTTAGTTAATAGTATTTTTATTACCGAATGGAAATATACCCCTGAATAAGATTTCAGTTTGAAACGTACACAATTTACCGCTAGCCCCCTCCTCCAGAGCAGAAACGTCAAAATACAGAACCGTTTACTTTAACTTTACAAGAAAGGAGAGCTGTATCTTTGCCGTAACCCCCTATTTTCTTTAATGACGTTTCAACCTGTGTCGCCTGATCTGAGAGTAGTGTTGCCAACAGGCTCCGGAATCTAGGGATGTGATGTTGCATATGGGGGTATGTTTGCATTCAGCAGCTGCATGAGTGTTTAGTGTGTGCGCCACCAGTAATAGGGAGTTGACAGCTGCAAGTTCATCAAACGTGTTCTTATTAAATATAACAGTTAAGTGAAATACCAGATTCGTGTCTTTTATTTAAATAAGAACTGTACACATTTGAGGGATGTATTAAAATGGTTGTGCGTCTAGGCGGATATAGGATTTGGATTCGATTCACTGAATCCCAAGTATTCGGCCAAATCCGAACCATGCTCAAAAAGTAGGTATTCGGGCTGAATCCGAAACCGAAACCTGGATTCGGTGCATCCCTACTAATTAATATATGAAATGGTAGCCGTATTAGTCCAGAGATGACAGACAAAGAGAAGGAGATGTGTAGGAAAGAGAGATTGTAAAATGTAAACATCAATCTCTCTTTCCTACTTTCACCTGAAGAAAAGACCTTCCTTCCTTTGAGGTCTTGAAAGCTTGCGATTAATTTTTGCTTAGTTAGTCAAATAAATGGTATCACATCTCCTCTCTTTGTCTAATTAATATAAAAATACAGGGAGGGTATATTTGAATGTTTCTGTATATGGAAAACTGCAAAGCAATATGCAATTCAATATGTTAATATAACATTCTTCAGCAGGTTTCATTCAACTTTGTGAAGCAAAATGTGTTAATTCTATAGGTAGTGATATGCAAAACTTTTGGTCATAGCTGTATGCCAATTTAATACATTTTGGGGTGCAAACATTGATTTTTTGTCCTTAGTACGTGCCCGTGATTGATACTGCTTAAGGATAGTGTATAATGAATTGCTTCTGGAGCTCTGGATGCATGAGATTACGTCACTGCTGAAGGCTCGTGAACATGCAATAAAAATGTGCTTTTTTTATTTTTTTTATTAATTTGCATGGCTTTTTAGAGTGAGAAGGGGATTTACCCATCCTTTCAAGCCGTACCATGGTTTGGCCGAACCCTTTCTATAGCATGAGGAATGTGCATGCTTCTCATGACAATGCAGATGGAATTTCGAGTTTGTAAACCACGCTTTTGTCTCCATTTGCCTTTACACTTGCCAATTTGCATATTTAAATCTGATCGTGTAAATAGGTATGCATCCCAGAGTGCAGTTCAGTGGTTATGCAGTTACAAACTAGTTAATCTACAATTCTAATATGTACATTAACATTACTGTGTAAAGGATGTAGTCACTACAACACTACACAGTGTTTGTTTCATAAAGACATTCTGTCTGGAGACACATCTCTTGTTAAATAAAAAATGAAAAAAAGGAGAAATTGTGGTAATATTTATTCATACTTATTCATTTACTTAATGTACGTATAAGGGGAGAAATTGTGGTAATATTTATTCATACTTATTCATTTATTAATGTACGTATAACAAGCAACACATTACATATATATATATATATAATATATTATATATAATATCTATATATATATATATATATATTGTATAAGAACACACACAAAACATGCCATGTTATGTAACTATTAATACCTTGATCTTTAACCCCAATGAAATTGGTCATTTTTGAAAAGCAGAATTTGCTATTTCCCAGAATGGAAAATCAGTAGCCCTACTTTGCGTGAAGTCATTGCTTAACAGTTTCTGCATGCATGAAACAGACCCCTGAACATACAGTGCATACTGCACAAACAAGTTCAAATAAATATGAATGCTTAAAACACAATCCCCTTTCCTGCGTTGCACTTCTGTACAAATTAATGGATGAGCCATACAGGATAAACATATTTTTAATGATCAGTCAAATATTATTATTATTATTATTATTATTATTATTATTATTATTATTATTATTATTATTAGCCAAACAGAAAAGGTGTACCTGAAACTGCAACAAACAACTGCACCAGGGTCATTCCATGAGAATGTAACAACTTCTTTAACACAACAAAATTGGGCTTGCTATTAGCTTGAAATTGATGTAACATGTAACAAGCATACCATTTACATGGAATGGCCAACAAGGAAATGTCACAATCCCTACATAAAGCACACAAAATATTCCACTGTCATTTCGAAAGTAGTATTCTTCTTCATCTGAAAAAAAAGCAAATACTATTGACCAATACACCAAACATAATTTACATACTTTGGTTAAGGGTAACTCCAAAATGTAAATTGATAGCATGTGTATGCTACAGGCAACAGCAAAGGAAAACATTTTCCTTGTTTTTCTCTGCGTGATTTGCAATGGAAAACCCAGCACAAACTTTATGTCCACGTCACACTTTGTTTTTTCAAAAAAACTAATTTCAAAATGTGCGGTTTAATTGCATTATTTTTTTTTCTGCAAGGTGTGAAAGGTCAGTCATACAATCAGAAGAGCATAGGTTCTCACCCTGGCTATGAAGTTACACACTGTTCTCTCCATTAGCTCCAGCGCTCCCACTGGTTAGAGAGACACAATCTGTTCTACTGGCCAGGTGTATTGTTGACACTTGAGCTCAAGTGGGTACTTGAGTTTACACTGGCCACTAGCACAAATTGGATAACACTGGTCATGAAAAGGATGCAAAAGGGACTAGTAAATTAGTATTGCTGCTTTTGCACATGTGTTTTCTATAATTTTATTTATCACTGGAAACAGTGTGGGTTAGTGTGTTTAAAATGTATTTCATGTTTATTTACAACACAATGTTTTGTGTTTGTTATTGTTGGTTTGGATGTGGTCTGGCAGGGGCGATCGTTAACAGTTTGTCTCTGCCAGACATCTCCATGACAACGCATGGTCGGCAGCGTATTAATTATAAACAGAGTTGCTGTCGACCACGCAAATACTAAAATCCCCTGTTCGAGGTGGAGTGTTTTGGAGCGAGAAAGAGAAGAACCGAGAACAAAACAAAACAAAAGAAAAAAGTAAAGATCACTGAAGGCAACCTTCGGTCTATTGTTTTGTTTAAAATTTTATTTTGCTCTGTGAGCAGTGTTTTTGTGTTTAAATATTTGATATATTTTTGTTTCAATAAAAACGGCGCAAGAGTGTGCTTTGCACCCGAGTCTGCCTCTGCAGTTCGTGCTACTGGCCTGACATCACCACTATTGTTTAGGACCAATATATTCAGGACCAGTTATTATGTCAAAGTTAGGTTAGCATTTATATTTACAAAATTAATCATTTGTGTAAAACATTAATAATGAATAAAACAGCATCAGTATTATGATTAATAAAAAAATACTTATTAGAAATAAAAATATTTACTGTTAAAGGCTAATAATAAGTCAGTTGGTTAAACTCTCCTGTTAACATTAAGCTTGCTTGTTTGCCTTCTGATTGCTTGTATAAGTTATTGAAGGGTCTTGTATTCAATAAGCTTTAGTGATAAACCAAGAAGAGAGTTGACTTGAAAGCAATATGTACAATGTGTGAGCTGCAGTAATACAACTGGAACAGGGGAATCTGTCTGCAGTAGTATTACTGTCCAGCTGGATTATTCGTATAAGAGTTATTTACATTACAGTGTGCTAGATATGCGGGTAGTAATGGAGCGCAAAACAAATTTTCAGATTCAAAATGCATCCAGAGCTCTCCTAAATCCTAATGTGGACATCCTCACTTCAACACAGTAAGTTAACGTTTGTATATGCATTACTAAGATGTCCTTTCAATGTATTATTGAAACTGAAAATTGATGCGTTTGAGTGTTGTTTCTTATCAATTACAGAAAATAACTGATTTTGCCAAACAATAAAAACATGAAAAAACACCCCCGAATTCAACAAAAAATATAACCCGAAAAATTCAAGCCCTATGTATAATGCAGGGGTGACTTGCACTTGGAAACCAATACTCATACTCGGCCGACATTATCGGAAGTGGGTGGGGTTGAAACCTGAAGTGTTGTTAAAATGAATCTCTGGTCCTGATTTTCATTCAGACATGGTTTCATGGTTATTTAACAAGAATTCTGAGTCAAAATCCTAATGTGTCCTTTTATCTTGTAGAGGAAGATTATTTTTTCTTATAAAAATGTATGGGATGTCCCTGATGGGGTTTCGGGTATTGTACACAGTTGAAGTGGAAACCACTTTGACCAGATTGCAAATCTGCAAGGTTTATTTATTATGACTTATTTTAGGGATTATTGTGATGGGGGGGAGGGGTTCAGTACATAATAAAGTATGATGAGAGCAATCAAAAAAAAACTAGCACATGTGTAAGTCATACTACTTATTATTTCAGTGTTATTATGGGAGTTTAGGTATTTATTGAGATTGTGAGGTGCTTGTGAACAAAAAAAACAAAACAAAAAGATGTGTGTGGCCCTTTAAACAACGCACAAAAAAACATATATTTGCCATGAAAAAATGTCTTAAAAGCTAATGCTTTTCAACTAAAAGAACAATACTTTGTGTGCAAAGTCAATTAAAATCAGACTTATTAGCAGAACATTAAATAATACACTGGATATCAAATAAACTAACAAGGGAAAAAAATGGTTAGATTTTTCTGATGCTAAATATTATTTTGAACAAGGAGCAAGGAAGGAATATATATATATATATATATATATATATATATATATATATATATATATATATAAATATTTATTTATTTTTTCTTTGCATCACAGTCAACTCAAAATATATTTTACTCTTACGATAAAAAAAAAAAAAAAAAACCTCTCCTTTTGCAGGAGGAAATACAGTCAACCTCGATTAACTAATTTAGTGCTGACTTATCCAAGGGGTCGAGTTAACCACGGGTGCGCATTAACATGCATATAAGTAACAGAAGTCACATGTTTACAGTATTTATAAGTTTATTTTTAGTTAAATGTCCTTATGAAAAGAACTGCAGTGAATCAATCAACTACAGTGTACAGTACTGCAGAAATTCAGTACAACTCGTATATATTGCTATTGAAATAAGAATTAATATAATAACTACAGGGTTATTTTTGCGAAAACAATCCAAACACTGTTGGCTATACTTTTAGTTATTTGCTTGTATTGCTTAATTTGACTGCTTAAATAGCAAATGTTAAGAAATGTACATTATACAGAATTAACTCTGTGAACAAAAACAATAATAAACAACTTACAGTTTCACATAGAAATCAAACATTGACAATCGTTTCACATGCAAAAAAAAACTTGTTATCCCAAATAACCTGAACTTTAAAGCCAATTGTATGAAACGAGTGTCAAGCTATCCACTAGTCTTTTTAAAAGGTATTATATAAGTAGTCATACCTTCAGTACCGGTAATAAGTGTCGAGTTACGAGTAAAGCGTGGTGTCGAATTAAAAAATAAGAGGCAGGATGCATATATTTTAGATGACAAATCCGGGACCAAGACTGTCGAATGTGTCGAGTTATCCACTAGTCGAGTTAACCAAGGTTGACTGTACAGTACTTTCAACAGAATGTATAATGAAACGGTAATTTCTTAGCGTGCAAAAAATAGCAAGCTAAAATGTGTATGAGACACCACATCCCAAAACAAACAACTACAAACTCAGAGATATACGATCGCTTTTCTGTTAAACAAAATTAACAAAGCACACAGTAGCAAGCTTCTATTTATTTTATACCCCTTGCCTAGAGAAAGACAAGGGAATAGTTATACTATGGAATTGACACAGACCTCCCAAAGAAACAAAGAACATGACTGAAATACCAACCTTTAAAAAGTATATGATATTGCTTTTTTCTTTGACAAATGGTAACAAAATTTGTTTCATGGACATGTGCACACCGACATAAAGAATAACCTTTTTTAAAAAAAAGTCTAAAATCCCCAAATAATCCTAATATGAACACACAAAAATCTTCTGAAATAATGTGTTTTTGGAAAACATATCCTTAGGAAATCTCTTTTTCCAAAGTAGATGCATGTAGTGTGGGACATTTTCCCTGAATATGACAATACATGAACGTGTATTAGAAATGTAACTGGATTCATTAATGAAACTGTGTGTCTTGAGAAACAGGGCAAACTATTGTGTCTTAAGAAAAAGGGCCCCTTGGTTCCTGGCAGACATATTGAACTATGTGACCTATTGATTAGAGGACAAGACAATGCTAAACAAAGTGCTGTCACTCTGCTAAGCTAAGTTGCAACTCCGGGACTCTGCATTAAAACGGAACCAAGATGAGGAAGCAAGCTGCAAGCGAGTCACGACCACAAGCAACGAGACTGAGGCCCGGCTGGAGGACTGCCATAAAACTATATTAGAGACTGTTATCAGACAAAACAGTCTAAGTCTGCTGTATGCCTAAAACCACAGTATCCGAAAGAAAATGTGCCTTGCTACCTGCATAACTAAAAGAATCAGCAAAGAGGACAGAGTGGATAGACGCTGTTGTGAATCCTATACCGAGGACTCAAGACTTTGTTTGTTGATTCTTTCGAAAATTGAAAGCTTTGTTGCAGAGTTTGATCCAATGTAGGACTGAAGACTGAGAGAGGAGAGTTTTTGTACTGGACACTTCAACAGACTGAGTTTCCAAGCCAGCAAACCAAAAGTCTAAGCCTTAATAAACCATTGAGTATAATTCCAGTTGCATTTTCCTTTCATGGAACTAAATTGATTGATTGTAACATATTCACATAGAATTGAACTGTTAATTATTTAGCTTGTACACTTTGCACGTGAAATAACTTTTAGTGAAACTTGATGAAGTAACTATAAGTAATTTACCTGATATTGTTGTATGACTAGTTTCTTTAAAAGTAAACTTGCCATATACTTAATCTACACTGAACAAAAATATAAACGCAACATGCAACAATTTCAAAGATTTTTCATTTTTTTCAATGTATGGATTTCACATGACTGGGAATACAGATATGCATCTGTTGGTCACAGATACCTTAAAAAAAAGGTAGGGGCATGGATCAGAAAACCAGTCAGTATCTGGTGTGATCACCATTTGCCTCATGCAGCGCGACACATCTCCTTCGCATAGAGTTGATCGGGCTGTTGATTGTGGCCTGTGGAATGTTGCCCCACTCCTCGTCAATGGCTGTGCCAAGTTGCTGGATATTGGCGGGAACAGGAACACGCTGTCGTACACGTCAATCCAGAACATCCCAAACATGTTCAATGGGTGACATGTCTGGTGAGTATGCAGGCCATGGAAGAACTGGGACATTTTCAGCTTCCTGGATTTGTGTACAGATCTTTGCGACATGGGGCCGCGCATTATCATGCTGAAACATGAGTTGATGGCAGCGGATGAATGGCATGACAATGGGCCTCAGGATCTCGTCATGGTATCTCTGTGCATTCAAATTGCCATTGACAAAATGCAATTGTGTTTGTTGTCTGTAGCTTATGCCTGCCCATACCATAACCCCACCGCCACCATGGGGCACTCTGTTCACACATTGACATCAGCAAACCGCTCACCCACACGACGCCATACACGCTGTCTGCCATCTGCCCGGTACAGTTGAAACCGGGATCCATCCGTGAAGAGCACACTTCTCCAGCATGCCAGTGGCCATCGAAGGTGAGCATTTGCCCACTGAAGTCAGTTATGACGCCAAACTGCAGTCAGGTCAAGACCCTGGTGAGGATGACAAGCACGCAGATGAGCTTCCCTGAGAAGGTTTCTGACAGCAGAAGTTCTTCGGTTGTGCAAACACACAGTTTCATCAGCTGTCAGAGTAGCTGGTCTCAGACAATCCCGCAGGTGAAGAAGCCGGATGTGGAGTTCCTGGGCTGGCGCAGTTACACGTGGTCTGTGGTTGTGAGGCCGGTTGGACGTACTGCCAAATTCTCTAAAACGACGTTGGAGGTGGCTTATGGTAGAGAAATGAACATTAAATTCTCTGGCAACAGCTCTGGTGGACATTCCTGCAGTCAGCATGCCAATTGCACGCTCCCTCAAAACTTGAGACATCTGTGGCATTGTGTTGTGTGACAAAACTGCACATTTTAGAGTGGCCTTTTATTGTCCTCAGCACAAGGTTCACCTGTGTAATGATCATGCTGTTTAATCAGCTTCTTGATATGCCACACCTGTCAGGTGGCTGGATTATCTTGGCAAAGGAGAAATGCTCACTAACAGGGATGTAAACAAATTTGTGCACAAAATTTGAGAGAAATAAGCTTTTTGTGCATATGGAAAATTTCTGGGATCTTTTATTTCAGCTCAGGAAACATGGGACCAACACTTTACATGTTGCGTTTATATTTTTGTTCAGTGTATATACCACTAATAAACTTAATGTGATATATTCTAAGATTGTCTGCATCATCTCGGTTGAGATTGTGTTCGTATGTGGGCGTGCTTGTGTGTTTGAGCCAGGTACTAGCTACGTCACAGCCTGCTTGCTGTTGAAGCTGCTGTTTGTGTGTATGGAGACAGGTGGTATCATATTTCAATTGCCTGCTAGTCAGCATGAGTGTAGTGAGAGCTTTTTGAATTGTGTTTGTGCTTAGAGATGAAGAGATATACTATCTGACTTTTGTGATTTCTGTTTATTACTTGTGTACTTAATAAAATACCACTATTGATTAAACATTCCTTGTGTCTGTGCATGAATGAGTGTTCACAGTATATCCTCGATCTTTGTAACACATCATTTAAATATTGTTAGTAAGAGAATCAACCCAGATAAACATTAAATTATCAATTATTGAATTGTTCCTACAGTAGTATCATTACGCATTGGCAAACTAGGCACCTGCCTAGGGCCCAAAGTCATGAAGGGGGCCCAAAATGAAAAGTTTTATTTATTCATTTTATAAACAGATACAGAATTGCGTGCAAACTGGAAGAACTTCACACACTGACATTTCAACCGAGGCAGTGTCAAACTGGCTGACCCAGAACTTGCTATCTTGATCACTTTCACGGCAACGCAAGTAAATTCCAGGTCAGTCAGTTTGACTTTGCTTGAATACAGCAAACAATATCTCTTTCATGGGCAGCAAAGCCATGTTAAACTACACTTGACTTAAGGTTGCCAACCATCGATAAATTTAAGGCCAGTCAGTAAAAAAAAGTCACACTTTAATTCTAAAATGTAAAAATTGAATAAAAGGTCTGTGATTTTGAATCAAAATAAATATGGTATATATTTTTGTATTGCTTGGTGGCTTTCCCAATCAGCTCGAATGACATATACCTACACCTTATGTGATGGCAGTGAAAAGTATCAACAGAAGAATGGCAATGAACAATACTGTGCTTAAATTAGTATGCGTTCTTCAACCAAGTAGCAAAAGCACAGCAAGCTCGGAAGACATCATCCAGCTTGGAATGCTTTTGTTGTTATTGGAAATATGCTGGATAACCTAGATGGAATTTATGCAGTAACAAGTAACTGACTTGATGGATCTTAGGCTGGATCTGTCAACTGGTGAAAACTGGCACAAAAGTGCACTCTTGTCTACACCTAGCAGAGAGTCATGTTTTCCTACACTTGCCAAGTTTGCCATTAATATACTGGCTTTGCCACACACAGTACTGCTGAATAAGAACACTTTTTTTCTAAGATAAACCTTGTAAAAACAAATGTGAGAAATCAATTGTCTATAGACATTCTAAATGTAAACCATCAAGACTGTGTTAAAAACAGCAACAGTTTCATACCAACGAAGGAAATGATCCAGCCTGCAGATGTGTCCATGTATGATCATTAGTAAATACAACCTAAAGAAATGTAAGTGCACAAAACAAGCCTATTTTATAATGCATGTTTTTTTTGTTTTTTTTAAATGATGTGTCAGAAAAAAAGACCACTGTAAATCTGTATGTCAGTCAAAACAAACCCTGACTTGACAACACAACAATGTACAGGTATGTTATTATATATAAATATATATATATATATATATATATATATATATATATATATATATATATTATACATTATATGTATATATATATATGTTTCAGACTGGTGGGAGAATATGTCTATTTTTTAATTGGATAACAATCAACATATGGCGTTCTTGTCCATATTCGAATTGTTGTATATTTGTTCAGTAAATCGGGAAAGGTGATTATCAAGCTCCACAATGGGATTTGATGTAGGCTTCAGGTTTATTTATTAATTTATTTTGAAATGTAATTAGCAGACTGCCTTCAATTAAAATGTTTCTCTCAGATTCATTCTGATTCATCTGTTCAGTTCAGAGCAGTGAGTGAAACTTCCATCATCATTAACACAATAATATTCAGCATAATTGACCGTTTCTGATCAAAAAGAAGTACAATAATAAACAAAAATGATATAATTTGCTAATCTGAGTTAACACTATAACCGCCATGTTTCCTTACTCCCTAGAAAAGCCAGATGCATCAATTTGACGTTAATGAAAAAGAAATACAAACTATCGGACACAACTAATACATTTTATTCATAAACATCAAATATAACATTTGCATAAGAGATACTCTGTATTTAAATTAAAAATGTAAATTTTTGCCCTGTTTCTGGAAAGCCTGCTGTCAAATCTGTCTCGCCATCCTCACGTTCACTCTCGGAACTGCTTTCAAGAACCTAGGAATGGTCACTTTCGTTATCGCTTACATCCCTGGCATCAGAGTCATCTTCTGACACTTCACGTCAAGCACCTGTTATTTTGTGAACCTCCTCTGAGAGATTTTGCTGTTTGTTATTATGTCCTAATAATACACATATGAATGAAGTATTACACACAGCAGAGTATAGTATACAATGACGTTGAGTATCGTCAGCTTGTTTCCCGCTCTTCAAAGGCTCCTGCTCATGTTATGTTATGATTACATGTTTTGTAATATGCATCAAAATGACGCACCTGGCAATTCTAGGTATACATTTTTATAACATCCTTATTTTTGTGGTTCAGACGCTCATATGCCTAAGGAAGGACAACCACATAGCATTCACCAAAACAGAGTAATTTAACATTAAATCCCAAAAATGTAAAATTGACGCGTATGGCGGTTCTAGTGTTAAGCTAATATATATATTATTATTCCTACAAGAAGACATGGTCCTAGAATTATATCTTTGCCTAGGGCCCTGTGATGGATTAATCCGGCTCTGATTACCAATTACCATTAATTACCATTACCTCTGATTTGGTTCCAAAATGTGTTAAAATAAGCAACTGGATTCAAAGGGGTGTTTTAGCCTACCGCTTAGTCTTAGTGTAAATATCTGCAAGTCCCCCTCCCAGTGCTTTATGCACATTATTGGGAGAGATAAAACTACATACATATATATATATATATATACATATATATATATATATATATATATATATATATATATATATATATATATATATATATATATATATACACAGCTCTGGAAAAAATTAAGAGACCACTGCAAAATTATCAGTTTCTCTGGTTTTACTATTTATAGGTATGTGTTTGGGTAAAATGAACATTTTTGTTTTATTCTATAAACTACTGACAACATTTCTCCCAAATTCCAAATAAAAATATTGTCATTTAGAGCATTTATTTGCAGAAAATGACAACTGGTCAAAATAACAAAAAAGATGCAGTGTTGTCAGACCTCGAATAATGCAAAGAAAATAAGTTCATATTCATTTTTAAACAACACAATACTAATGTTTTAACTTAGGAAGAGTTCAGAAATCAATATTTGGTGGAATAACCCTGATTTTCAAGCACAGCTTTCATGCGTCTTGGCATGCTCTCCACCAGTCTTTCACATTGATGTTGGGTGACTTTATGCCACTCCTGGCGCAAAAATTCAAGCAGCTCAGCTTTGTTTGATGGCTTGTGACCATCCATCTTCCTCTTGATCACATTCCAGAGGTTTTCAATGGGGTTCAGGTCTGGAGATTGAGCTGGCCATGACAGGGTCTTGATCTGGTGGTCCTCCATCCACACCTTGATTGACCTGTCTGTGTGGCATGGAGCATTGTCCTGCTGGAAAAACCAATCCTCAGAGTTGGGGAACATTGTCAGAGCAGAAGGAAGCAAGTTTTCTTCCAGGACAACCTTGTACTTGGCTTGATTCATGCGTCCTTCACAAAGACAAATCTGCCCGATTCCAGCCTTGCTGAAGCACCCCCAGATGAGTCCAATTTTCAGCTTTGCCCAACACCTGGTCGTCTAATGGTTAGACGGAGACCTGGAGAGGCCTACAAGCCACAGTGTCTCGCACCCACTGTGAAATGTGGTGGAGGATCGGTGATGATCTGGGGGTGCTTCAGCAAGGCTGGAATCGGGCAGCTTTGGCATGAATCAAGCCAAGTACAAGGTTGTCCTGGAAGAAAACTTGCTTCCTTCTGCTCTGACAATGTTCCCCAACTCTGAGGATCAAACAAAGCCGAGCTGCTTGAATTCTTGCGCCAGGAGTGACATAAAGTCATCCAACATCAATATGAAAGACTGGTGGAGAGCATGCCAAGACGCATGAAAGCTGTGCTTGAAAATCAGGGTTATTCCACCAAATATTGATTTCTGAACTCTTCCTAAGTTAAGACATTAGTATTGTGTTGTTTAAAAATGAATCTGAACTTATTTTCTTTGCATTATTCGAGGTCTGACAACACTGCATCTTTTTTGTTATTTTGACCAGTTGTCATTTTCTGCAAATAAATGCTCTAAATGACAATATTTTTATTTGAAATTTGGTTGAAATGTTGCCAGTAGTTTATAGAATAAAACAAAAATGTTCATTTTACCCAAACGCATATGTATAAATAGTAAAACCAGAGAAACTGCTAACTTTGCAGTGGTCTCTTAATTTTTTCCAGAGCTGTATATATATATATATATATATATATATATATATATATATATATATATATATATATATATATATATATATATGTGAGCAAGCTCCCACTGTCACCACCAGGAGGCACTCATGGTGGGCTGGGATCGAGCCCGCAATAGCCTCAAGTGATCACCAGGGGTACCTGTGGTGGCCGTGGAACCAGCCTGCCATAACGTCAAGGAACTAATTGGACAACGGGCTGCACGTGCAGCTAGTTAGGAGTTAATCTTTAAACTAGTTAAGTCTAATTAGGCCAGATTGGCCCCAAACATGTAGCCTGTAGAAACCAATTACCTGACATTTTGGACTTTTTTTTGTGCTTATCAGTGGCAAAAACTCCTGATTAAATCAATTTTGAGTCCATGTTGTAACACAATAAAATGTGGAAAAGTCCAAGGGGGGGGGGGGGGGAGGGGAGAGCCACTGTAATTATACAAATCAATGCAGATGTATACACAATAAAAGTTTCTGGTTTTGTCTTAATTTAAAATGCATTTTAATTATTTAAATTATTATTTTTTTCCCCAAATGATAGGTAGCTGTGTTATAAGCAGTGTAAACCACTTCAGGCCATGCGGTTCCAATGATACGCACCACTTCTGGGGTGGTTAAAAGCCCTTGGCTTACGCCTCAGGCATGGTATATATCACAGGAACCGCACGGCCTGATGTTCTCACAATAACAAGTAACAGCAAAATTACTGAGAAAAAAAATGCTCATATTCGTTATGAGTACTCGCTTGTACTCGGACTCCAGCACATCCCTAGTATAAAGTATAGGAGGCTGTGTGGTCCAGTGGTTAAAGAAAAGTAACCAGGAGGTCCTCGGATCAAACCCCGGCTCACTCAGTGACTCACTATGTGATCCTGAGCAAGTCATTTCACCTCCTTCTGCTCTGTCTTTCAGGTGAGACGTTGTTGTAAGTGACTGCAGCTGATGCATAGTTCACACACCTGTCAATGTAAATCGCCTTGGATAAAGGTGTCTGCTAAATAAACAAATAAATAATACTAGATGTTTGGAACCGGTGGTATGTATACCCTTGGGGTCCTTTCTAAGGGTCATAGGGGGTACACAGGATGAATCAGAAATACAAAAATAAAAAATGAATTTTTTAACGATATTATATATTATCTCAAAACGATTCTGCCTATCAGTCTTCTGTGCAGATCGTATAATTGAATACTTAATCAGTGTCGCACAATCTTTCTACATTTTTTTAAGTATAAATACTAAACATAAATAATAATCGCAATACTCATACTTTGATGTTTTTTGTTTTATTTATTCATTAGGCATGGCTGCATTTTATTAACAGGAAATTGCAGCTGGTTGAATTGTTTTCAATGTTTAATACATCCAGATTATTCTGTGTATTGTTTCAATTAAAAAAATTATACATTTCTTACTTGCAAAACAAAAAAGAAGGAAGAAAACACAAGAGTCTTCAGAAAGTGCAAAGTCTTTGGATAATTGTTACGTTGGATTTAATAAAATGTTCATTACTGTTAGTTCATAGTTTTATCTTGATGCTGTAAGCAATGTGACACAAAATTATGCTGATATGGGAAATGGTAACATGATAAACATTTACAGTGCAGACTATTTCGAATATTGTCACAAAGAAAATGAATGTGTGTTTTCGAAAGGAGATTCACAAATATTGTCTTTTGATTCTGTGCATCCAAAGACTTACTGTTTGATATGCAGGCCCAAACTGTTGTGAAATAAATTAGATATTAAATAAACAGGAGTGGGGTACGGTATTTGTTAATCTGATTATTCTGCCTTTGTGGTAGGCCTACCATTGCAACTGTGGTACCATTCAGCGAAAATTGTAAGGGGTACTTGAGCTGAAACCTTCAGAAAGAAGGGATACAGTTTTAAAAAAAGGCTGAAAACCACAGCAGTAGGCAAAGGCATTAGTACAGCTAATAAACACTTTAATGGGTTTACCTGTAATCCAGACACACAAACACACACACACACACACTCTCCCCTCACTTCTGCTTGGTACAACTTTCCAGCATGGATACATACACAATATCAGGGACTGCCTGGCACACCTCCCAAACCAACAAGGTCCTCAATCCCAATCATTAAAGGTTTGAAATGAAAGCAGATAATGAATACAAAAAGAGGGCAACAATATTATTTAATCTGCAAGCAGTTTAGTTAGTTTAACATAAAAACAGCTGCTCATTGTAAAACAACTGTGTGCCATATGTGTTGTCATTATCAGGGGAAAGCCAACAGAACATCCAGTTTGGTAACAAGGGATACAATGACAACATTGATTAAGGCATTAGCCAAAACATTTGTCAAATACTGCTGCAGACTTTCTTTTTTTATGCCTCAAAAGTAATGATGGCAAACAGTGTTCCTAAATTCAACTTGCAAACTAGCCATTTGAAAAAATGACAATGACTTTAATATATCATGACAGCCAAGGTAAAACCCAATACAATAAATACATGCAGCTGATTTTTTCTGGCATTGACGTTCCAAGTTACCTTTTCAATTTGGTTCGCTTTGCTGTTTGCACTCTGGCAATTTGAATGGTTCATTTGCTTTCATGACAGTATTTGTGGTTGATTGGGATCAATATACTTTTTTTCCAATCTTTGTTAGACATAAATGTCTCAAGAGACATATTCATAAATTAACTTTGCAAAAAGAGAAACAAGACCAAGCACAAAAAAATCTATGAATAAACATATAATATAAAGAAGTCCTCTTACCTTGTTCTGCTCATCCTTGTACTGTATATGCAAGTTATCCATGGCCCAGATCAACGATTGCATGGCAGTAAATATGTTCTGATAGACCAGTTTAATGAATCCCTTCTTGTCTTCATCTGTATATCCTGAACCATGAATGATTCTCATCTGTTTGATGAATGTACTTTTGCCACTCTCTCCAGTTCCTATTAAAAAGAAAAGGAAAAAACACTGTTAAAATACTGTGTGTCATGTATTTTCAAAACTTTGTAAGCAGCTGTGGCAAAGTTCCCGCCCCTGTGCTATTTATTAATGTTTTATGTTGTATGTAGTGTGTTAATGTTGGTGTATAGTCATTGGTACACGGGATACAATATGGGTTACAAGAACAAGTGTTTACAATGTATATATGTATTTAGGAACAAGGATTGCATAGCACTTCACGTGCAGGTAAAATGTAATAATATGTGAGCACAGGAAATTGCACTTCATTAATTCACGTGCAGTTGTACCGAGACACCAACTGAATGATTGATTAGCAATCGAGTCTTTTTACAGCTGCATAAAAGCAGCAGGTTTTCACTCACTCGGAGTTGTGTGCTCAGGAGTGGAGAATGGGAGAGAGAGAGGAGAGAACGTAAAGTAAAATATAACAAGATAAATTGCTACGAGTGCTGGAAGCACCAGCACCGTACTTGTTTTGTGCAGCATTTGCCCACCCTGTTTTGTTAGTGTCTACTCGTTTTGTTTGTCTCTTTATTTTTGGCGTAAAGTGCCGTGTCCTGTGTTTTCTGTTACAATCTTTTTATTTTCTGTTTGTTTACTTATTAAATGCTGAGTGCAAGCAAGCGCTCAGCTTCACCAAAAACCCACGTCTGTGTATTGTCTCGCTTCTTCCTGGTCCGTGACATCACCACGCACCTGCACACGGCGACCATCCTGCCACAGTAGCTTTATGTTAACCCTTCATCAGCAGCAAGGGTTGCAAATGTACCTTAGTGTGTTTACAATGAACACATCTCAAGTTCATTTTAAACATGCTCGGATATCTTTACGTGTGATCAAACGTTATTTGATTATCATTTTGATACCTTATCCAATTCTGGAGACTGGAAATATCCTTCTTCAAAGTGCACAAAGAATATTTTTTGGGTGCATTTTAACCCCTTTCTGCCTTTCAAGGTATGCAAATAGTATACATTTTTTACATACTACAATTACAGCTCCTGCTTACTGGCAGAATAGATTTACTGGCAGAATAAAGATAGGTGAGATGTAGAAAAGGTGTATTGCTTCTAAAATTATTCTGGGCATCGTCTGTATATATTTAACAAGAGAAGCCATGGGAAGAGGTAAGAGGATGCAGGGAGCAGGTGTAGAAAGAAAACAGAAGGGGTCCCAGGACTGAGCCTTGGGGGACGTGAGTCAAAAGAGAGCAAGAGGTAGAGGATGAGCCACACCAGGACACCCGGTACATGCAATCAGTGAGGTAGGAGAACTAGGCAAAAGCAATGCAGTACAGTCCCACGTCAGTGAAGGAAGACTAGAGTGGTAGGCTGTGTCAAAGGCAGCAGAGAGGTCGAGGAGAATTTGGACAGGAAGAGAGGGAGGCAGCAAGGGCAGAGAGCAGAGAGTTAGTGATGGAGAGAAGAGCAGTTTCAGTGGAGTGTGCCAGGTGAAAACCAGATTGGAGGGGGTCGAGCAGAAAATGTGTTGACAGGAAAGCAGAGAGCTGGCGATGTACAACTCGCTTGAGGGTTTTAGAGGAGCGGGAGAAGGGAGACAGGACGGTAGTTCTCGGGGGGATGAGGGATCAAGGGAGGGTTTTTTTTTTTTTTAAGATGTGGTGATGCAGGCCTGTTTGAAGGCAGAGGGGAAACAGCCAGAGAGCAGAAATGTGATAAGAAGAGAGGAAATGAAAGGGAGTACAGCAGGGGCAGTAGCCTGGAAGAGGTGAGTGGGGAGGGGGTCCAGAGCACACGTGGGTTTATGGCTCTGGAATAGGAAGTAAATATGTTGTGTGGCCAATACAATAAATAACTACTCATCTCTTGTCAACAGAGTTTAAACATGCTTACAAAAATACTTTATTCTATATGACATAATTATATGCTTTCTGTATGTACCAGCTTCGCATGTTACTCTAATATGCTCAATGCAGTTACTCAATATGGTATTGTATTTGAATCTCTTATTTAGAGATTTAGGTATATAATTTGTACAGTATAGGATTTATTTTTAAGGCAGCTACTGTCAATAGTAAACAGGTGCAGTTCTAGGGGGAACTATTATATCATGAGTAGTCACATCAAACTTCACAGTCCTACAGCAACACCCAACAGTACTAAACAGAACTGAGCAGCTGCAAAATGCATTAAACTAATCATGAACCAAAATATATAGAAGAGCAGCATGGACACTTATGTCAGAGAGAAGAAATGAACAAAAAAAATGAATGGTCTGAATATAAACCTTTTTGATCATCCATACTGTATATAACCCATTTAAAGTAATGGGGAAAAAAATAACATAAAAGCAGGTCAACTACAGAATTATCTTGAAAAGCTTGCATAATGATTATTACTTTGGGCTGCCATCATAATGAAAGAGACCATTTATTCAGATATTGTTATTACAGTCAGGAGCATAAGTTTGCCACAAGTCACATGGGTGTAACCGCTCCAAATATAAACAGCAGGTTTAAATGTAGATAAAGTTAATCTTCAGTCCTTTGGTAGGTACATGGGACACAGTAATGAGGTGACACACACACAACAAACTGCCATGTGCTCACTGTTTTTTGATTTAACTAAAGTATTAAACATTTCTAAGAATTAAATGAAATCAACAAAAGTCCCGTCATTTTAAGTATATCGTTTTTTGTATCCTAAAACAGTGTGAAGAGAATCCGATATCTCTCATACGCATACCAACTGGCCTATTCATTTCCATTTATCTTATCTTCACTTCTGAGAAATACTGCATTGCACAAAGAGAATGAAAGTGTATTGCAGATATGAATAAAGAGCCAGTACCATGCCCATATAAATTATAACTTGCATTGGATCTGTGTATGTTGTTTCCTTTCTTCTGAGATCACTTGAAATAACTTTCAGTACTTTTTTAAATTTTGGATTTTTAATGGAATTATTTAAATTAGCTATATCCCTTTTAAAACTACAGAAAGCTACTTACTATTATCTCATCTATCACAGAACTGTAAGTCAGTAAGTCACTTCAAACTTCTCAGTCCTATAGCAACACCCAAGAAAACTGAACAGAACAGAACAATAGTATACTATAATAGTAACAGCATACTCATGCTTTATTCAGTCATTTAGGATTTACTAACGGTAAAAGCAGCAACAATAATTTATCTGATAGCACAGCTGTCCAGTAGAATTATTTTTAGCAACAGTCTAGTGAAAGACATTTTGTCAATGTTCAACACTCTAATATTTGCCTTCTCTTTTCAAAGGCTGGTTTTATACCCATGACCCTGTAGTGTCTGAAAGAATACCAAAGGGTAAATGTCATACAGTGAGTTACATAAGGGACCTTTAAATACAGTAAGTACATCATCAAGACAGACAATACAACTTTTCAAGGGAAATGCTTTTTGTCAAGCTTACTGCATACTCCATCCTGTACAACATTATCAATGGTTTTACAAATGGCATGTTTCTGAATAGGAGCAGTTCAGTCTTCATCTCCATCTGATCATTGGTATTTTTCAACAGCCTGCAAAGATGCCCAGTACAAATAATGGAAAACTGTTTGGTGGTTCTGTAATGTGGTGTACTTAACCTACACTGAAACTGTCAAACTCCTTTAACTTGCTGTATGTGGTTTCTGTATGGTGTTCACTTTGAGGAACACATAGCAAAGGGAGTTTCCACAGCGAGAAATGATTCCAAATTCTGCCGGAAGCTCCCAATCCTTGGACTTGAAGCCAAATCATACAGGAAATCTTCACAATAATTTTTAAGCGATCTGAAGTGGTTTGATGTGGTGAAACTTCATTATATTATATTATTTCTTCTATATGAACTGCACACAATGAATTAATTACAGACAAACCACCAGAATGATTTCACTTTTCAGACCAATATAAACCTGGCTGCATTTATAAAAAGAAAGGTATTTGCCGCATATAGCTTTAGGGGGTACCAACTGTTAGCACTTGCTTTTTACTAACATATTTATAAGGTATTGATGAACAAAACAAGATCTTCCCTACTGAGATCTGGGATTGCAGAATTCCAAGATTAACTATAGCGCCCACTTGGATTCAGGAGCAGGACTGCTAAATCGTATATATTAATATAAAACAATGATGTTCCATACATGTTTCCAGTGGTATTAGCATCCACCTTACAGCAAGCCAGTGAAGCAGATGCATTGCTGAACTGCTTCACTCATCAGGCTCATCCTCTTAGATGGACTGTTTTAAAGCTTAAATTAATTAGGAAAAAAATCTGTAAACCAGAAGACTCTATTTGGCACAAAAGATGCTTATGCATCAAAACACTTATGTTGCCTCCTGGGTTTGTAGAAATTGTATACAAGTTATATAAAAACATAACATTGTACATAATTATGTATGTGTTCATTCAGGGTCGGTCACATAAACGAGAAATTTATGCTACTGCATAAAAAAACTAGTAGCAAATTAAGAGTTTTGGGTAGCAAATCACTACCAATTATACGTTAGCTTCGAGCCTTGGGTTAATCAGAGCCAAAATTTGCAGTGATATCTCTCGTAGCTGTTAAGCACAAAATATTTTTCTCGCCTACTCTGTTAATAATTTGCATCATCAACCCATTAACCAAGCCCTAAACTACACCTATGTTTAACACTAGAACCACCGGATTTTCAAACTACCTAGAACCGCCACGCGGGTCTCTGTGACCCATACATTTTTAAACTGCTTTGTTATGAAAATGAAAGACATACTATAGGATACAACTGAAAATTTGTATTCATGAACATCATAGCTAACATTTGCATCACAGAAACACAGTATTTAAATGTAAAATTAAACATAAAAGGCTTTATTTTTATAATGACTGCACATACAGCACGACTACAAACAGTGAAAAAATATAATAAAATGCACATTTCAAAAGAAACGGGTATGTATATAAACCTGTGTACATGTGTAAACGGGTATATGCACACACAGAACTACAAAACCGAAATCTAACACTAGATTAAAACAAAATATAACACCACTTCCGGTTTGACGGCTGCATTGTACTCTGTGGAGGAGTGTATGTGTCTACCAGCTGACTCTGCCAGCAGGAGCTGTGTTGTAAACACAGACGCAGTTCCATTGAACACTATTGTGTAAACACGTGTAAACTGGTAAATACAAACCTGCAAAACAAAAATGTTTTTTTTCTAAAAGTAATATAAAAATATATATAAAATACGTTTCATATTAGGCACATAAGTTGTTATCCTACCAGTCATTTCAGTTTGCTGTATGCATCTGAGTGCAACTTGCCATATTCCAATCAAAATGACTACTTTCAAGATTAAATATTTCCTTCTGACATATTCCCAATTGCATTTGTGGAATAAAACAAAGGATTGTTGTCTCCCAGGTACATTGAAAAATAAGCAACTAGACTTTCACTGAGTTGGCATCTTGACAAATCCACTATCATAGCAATCTCTGTCTCGTAGTCAGTCTACAAACAAAGGCTTGAAATAAAAAAAAAAGACCTGTGTGCTAGGAGGAGGGGGCATGTCTTGTTTGCTGCATTTACAAAAATAATAGAATATCTTACATTTATATTTAAAAAAAAGACATGCATGGGTCACATTGGCCCATGTGGCGGTTCTACATTTTTGCAATTCTGGCTATCAAACGCCGTCAGGGTATTTAATTCATGTATTTAGGAAAAGTCAAAAACAGACATACACATACGATTTACAACGGAAGAGAACTTAACATTTTAAATGCAAAATGGGTCAAACTGACCCGCATGGCAGTTCTAGTGTTAAGGGGGTGAGCTATCTCGGGGTCCTCATATACCGCCTCTTCATGTACTGTAAACTCAGTTAATGTCACTCTTTTGTATATATTTTAAACAGTTCATTTCATATCATAGTATCTCAATACGCAAATTAAAAATGTATATACAGTGAACATGCTGAATGTATAAAACTTGATTATTAAAAAGTAGATTCATAAAAAAAAAACACCTTAGAAGAAAATTGGATTACATAATGCAAATACTGATCTGCATTAAAGCAAACAGTAAATCCCAACTTAATTTACAATAATGAGCATATTAGCATGTTAATGTTTTAAATCTAAACCTCTGCAGAAGCTGAATCCATTATACCTTATGGTACACATACTGTTAGGCTACAAAACATCAAATACAACACAAAACACAGTGGAAATGACTTCTGCTGGCTCGGTGCTTCATTAGATTTAACTAAAAGTAATGATAGTCACTCGCAGCCACAATATGGTGGTTCAGTTCTCCTTTTTAGTCTGCCATTAATTGTTTGCAAATGGTGATAAGGAATCGGTGAAACAAAGAGGATTTGTTAACAGTGATAAAATTCTTAGGAAACAGAAACTGGGTAGTGTGGTAGTGCAGGGGAGAGATAAAGGTTTCTATGATTGACGCACTAGTTCTATTTAAAGAGGGGCCGACCGGAAACGTGTAGATAGTTTTGCCTTTTTAATTATTTGCCAAGTGTCAGTACAGGTAAAATGCAGCATCTATTTCCAGTGGGTTCCTTCTTTAGCCCAGTTCTGGGTGAGCCTACAGTGTGACTTATAAATGCGTTTCTGGGCTGTGGTAATGCATTGGCAAAGGTACGGTACAGTACAGTGCATTTTGTTGCAAGTAGGCAAGATCTGAATTTAATACTATGTTAGTATTATACTGTACAGCTATAGCCAAATATGTTGCATTCCCTGTAATTTAAGGATTCAGACAATTAAAAAAAAAAAAAAAAAAAAAAAAAACATAAAACATATGAACAGAATTAAGATCTTGTATTTAACATAATGTAGTCAATGAAACTACAAAATTATACTTTTCAATTTGTCAGTTTTTTGTTAAGTAAATGGAAAACTACAAAGCAGTATGTAATTCAATATATTAACGTAACATTGTTCAGCAGATTTCATTCAACTTGTTTTGTTTATTCTATCAGCTGAGGCATATCTGTACATCTAAGGCTTACATAATCACAGTTCTAGACAGAACATGTGAGGATAACGTTGTCACCTATTAACAATTGATTACTTAATTGATGCAGGAACATTTTCATTGCTGCTGTTTTCTCTGAACACGTCCAATATGGGTTTCATTGTTTATTGCATAAATTATGTCTCAATCCTAAAATTCTAGGTGACGCAAAACTTTTGGCCATAGCTGGTACTGTCTCTACAGCAGGGAAAAACCCCCCAAAAAACACTTTACACTTCAATCACCTGCACTGTACATTTGGAGTGTAAATTTTGCATTTCACCATGTTTGTCCCATACCTAAAACATGCATATGCCATATATTACTCTGCTTATCCTATGTTCTCATGCAGTACTTTTGTTGCCAGACTAAACTGTGCGGTTCATTTACCATCCTATCTCATAATTTGAACTGTAATAAGGGCGTTACCCATCTAATTGGACACCACTATTAAGAGAAAAGCGAACATTCTAAACAGAAGAATATCATAATCATTGATACACTACACATCTCCCTTCAAAGATGGCTGAGCAAGAAAACTTGGTTAATCCATCACTCATAAAAAATAATCTAAAAAGACTAAAATGATAATTTTAGACCTTTGGGTTCTTTAAAATTGGTAAAATCTCAACACTTGTATATTTTATAAAGTTATTGACAAATAGAGGTTAGAATAAGTTTTGTGGCTTTTTTTGTCCTAAATAAGGTCTGAAAAACAATTTGTTCCTGAGCAAAACAAAAAAAGGTAATTGGTAAGGGCAGCTTGATGCAGTTGTAGAACCTGGCTGCTATACCACCGAACTTATCTTTGAAGTTTCATTAGTCCTTTTTTCACCAGCACATATTACATCAAACGAACCTGCATTATGAGATCTAATTCTGAAATAATGAATTCATCATAAGAGATAAGGCCAGTTTCATTTTTACTTTTAATCCTGTTTTCCCTGTTTAGAAAAAAAAAAAAACAGGGAACTTTATTAGGAATCACATACTGTATGAGACACGACATCCATAGGAGGTGAACCATCCTGTGTGTCACATGCTAACCTGTACAGTACATTACTTAATTGCCTTAGCAAACATCTCAGAAGACTACAACGGATTACTATGTGCTGTTAGACATGACTGGTGACCAATGGGAGAAGGCAGCTGCAGAAGATTATGACATCAAAAAGGTGCCAAACATTAATTAGAAAATGGATGGCAGCCTTCTCATTTCTAGCCGGCTGCTGGCTAAACTGCTATCTACCTTGCTAGATGAGCTGTCTAAAATAGTTATTTCAAAAAGGAAAAAAAGTAGTTTTCTTTACAGTGCTCATAAGTTCCAGTCAATAGTATTGAAAATGTTTATTTTGTTCCAGTAAAATAGCGACAATTTCCACAATTCACTACGTATGTAAGTCGAGTAAAACATTTCTTCTCAAAGGGCATTTTGTTTCCAGGCTTATGTTTCCCTGGATACCGTGAACTTACAAGCGATGTTGGTGATGAAGGCCGAACTGTACAATCATATACCTGAGTCAGTAACCTTACTGCAGAGTTATGACATTGTGTAACTTTATTTTATTTTATTTATTTATTTTTTTAAACAAACAACCTATGTTTTCTATGTAAGATCATCTTTTTCACTCAAAGTGTATGAAATACAGTGAGTATATGTTATTGCACTGACTTAGAAGATCGATCTGAAATGTAGGATATACAATTAATTCAGGAAACGATAGTCGCATTGCACAATTAATGAAAATAACTGATTATTTTATTTTCAAGTGCTATGTTTTGCTGATTCAGCCTTTATTAAATTAATAATATCACTATATGAGCTACAAGATGTACCGGTCAGATCTTCTACTGAATAATCAGTTGCTGTAAAACTGTGGTCAAGTAATATTATTGACAGTTTACACACAAAATGCAGATAAAAAGTACACACACACACACACACACACACACACACACATAAGCACATACTGTGATTATCTATCTATGTTTAAATAGGCACAGAACTTAAGTTTGTTATTTTTAGAAGACTATCTAAATTCCCTTTTTAAGAAGTCAAATGGAAATGTATGTTTAATGTACATTACAAATCTATTCCTCCTCCTCTTCTGTTGAGGTCACACTTTCCATGTCTTCCCAAAACACAGCCATATTATCTTTGTATACTAGGCAAGAGCAACCGCGGGGGGAAGGGAGGGTATTTTCGCATTAAATGTAACGCTACAAAGTATTTTTTATTTTATTTTTTGTACGCTGTGTGGCACTGTATACTGCGCGTTAAAAAAAAATTAAAGAGAAGCAACACGACGCGAAGCAATGGTGTGTCCAGGCCTTTAGGGTGCTGAAAGGCATGGTGCAAACACAGATACACAGTATAAAAATGTAGGCATTACTGAATGGGTTATATCTGTGTTTGCTTTCACTTTGAAACTTTTGACTCCTACACAGTGGCACTGGAACAATTTTTAAAGTGGGGGTGCTCAAAGGCATTGAACAAAACTATAACCCCTGTATATGATGGAAGCCATGCAAAGCACCCCAAGAACCTCTATTTTCAGGGTCCCTGCTCCTACTCACTCATCAAGTATATAGTTGGCTCATCGTTTTGAGTGTCTCTCGTGGTAAAATTGTGCTACAACAGTATTACTTCTTAAACAGAGTGTACACAATCTACGTTAATAACTTACCCTTGTCCAGCGTGACTACATAAACATTAATGTGATTTCTACAGTAATTAGTTGTACTTTAATTTAATACAAATTAATGCTATTTAGCTGTGTATCGCAGTGTTTTGTGGCAGACTGCAAGCACCAGCAAAATGGGAAGCTGCTCCAGATTTCCTATAGTACCTCATGCCAATCTCCTAAAGAAGTGGTATGTCGGTTTGTGCTAATCTGTACTAATAAAATGAATAAGAAATACCTAAAACCATTTATATGTAATTTGTACACCAAAGTGATTTTCCATTTCAACATTACTCTTTTCCATTTGAAGTAGTTTCCATGTTTTTCCATGTCTTGATCTATAACTTTATATTTATGTACTGGACTTTTACTTTTACTATGGTTCAAGTAAACGCCAATACATTATTTACTGTTATTTGTATTTATTTTAATTAAAAAGAAAATTTTAAAAACTAAAGAAAAAAGAATACACCTTATTGTAGAAATCGATTTAATGTTTACAAAAAATGCAACAGAAACAAAACTATAAAATCAACAGTGTTCAAAATCACAGTTCTCGCAAATGCATTTTAAAAATGTAGTATTTATTTATTAATGCATTTGTGCATTCTCGGACTTGGTAGTTAATAAGAAACGACGACATGGGAAAGTTTAATATTAATTCAGAGAACGCATAAGTGTAAATTAATTATGTATAGGTTTTAATTTACCAGTACACTTTTACGCAAATCATTTGTTTAAAAAAATAAAAAAATGCCCTTGATATCTGTTATTTGTCTACAGAAGGGGATATTTAAAAAAATAAAATCACAATCGATTTCCTGTTTGTGGCACCAATCCCTGAACAGCAGTTAATATAACAATGTATTAGAATCTGTGCATTCTGATTCTGTAACATATGTAAGCTGTGTTTTTATTATTATTATTATTATTATTATTATTATTATTATTATTATTATTATTATTATTATTATTGGTTTTGTTTTGTTCTTTGAATATAATATAATGTAAAAAAAAAAAAAAAAAAAAAAAAGTTTAATTTATTTTAAATAAAAATACAGGGCAAACACGGGTGTCCCGTTAGTGTACACGTAGAGTTATCACGTCATGTCTTTCTTTCATTCTTTTGTGTACGAAAAAATTCTTGGTCTTGGGTTTAACTATAACCCCTAAATATATATTATATATATATATATATATAATATATATATAATATATATATATATATAAAGATATATAATATATATCTATATATATATATATATATATATATATATCTATATATATATAATATTATATAGTATTTAAGATAACTAAAAAGTCATAATGTTTGTTCCTGTCCGCGATATTGCAAACAATGGAAATAATATTTACAACGTGTCTACTTAGAGTGATCAATTAGTTGATACGGGTATTTATTCACTAGTAACTTCAATCACTGTATAAGTTATATATGGTGTATACAGTTTTGTTTTTTTTTTTTACTTTGTAGTTAAGCCTGTGTTAAAACATTATTTGCATACAGTATTACTTCAATTTGGCGCAGCAGCATTTATTTTAAATTGATCAAAATGACTGCGGTACTTTAAAAATGGCGGCCTTTATAAGAGGGCGACCTTTGTTAATAATGCTACGATTTTCAAACGCTGCAATATTTTATTACCTGATTTATGAGATTTTAGACGTATCGCGGTTGCTTATTTTCTGTAATACGGTAGACTACCTGTACGTAGCAGTATGTGTGGCTAACCTACTTTGACTACAGTACATTTATCGGTGACAGTTACAGAGAGCCTATTAGGTGGGAGTTGGAAGATCAGGGGAGTACTGTACCAGCGAATCAGTGTGTATTAGTTGTTAAGGGGTGGGAAAATGCCTTTGTGGCTGTTAAATCCAAGAATGTGACGTAGATGTTTTTTCTGCACCAAAATTACCTCAGAATATCAGTTTGATTTCTGTAAAAAACTACAGTATATCCTACTCATTTTTTTTTCTCACTGTAACTTGCTTGTTTGTAATTTCTCAGAAGGACTGCTGTTCTGTACGTAGTTGATCTTGCATTTTCTTTCAGAACTGTACTACCGTAAAATAAGATGTGCTTACTTTCTGTGTGTACATTAGTTTGTATTTTACATGCTAGATTGAGGCTCCCGTCTCTTCGGGGGCGTTACATGTGCATAGTGTTGCACATTTATTTGTTTACTGTGTGTGTGTGTTGTTTTTTTTCTTAGTATGGGGGAGAAAAAAAATACCTTAATGTTTCTTTATTGATAGCAGCGTTTATTCAAGAGCAGTCTCTATTATAAAGCTGATATATGACTGCGGTCTCAATACGAGGGCATCTTTAATATGAGGACGTCGCCAAATTGAAGTAATGTGGTATTTAGGGGTTCTTTGCGTGGAAAATACTAACCAGGGCTGTCAGTATAGATCAGAATGTAATGTAAAGAGAGTGTGTGTATGTAAATATGGTTTAAATGGTGACACCAGGATAGCATTTAAATGTTCATAAAAATGTGCCAAAAGCACATCCTTAATTTTATATCGGCGCCGATGTTCACAGGCATTACATTTCAAACAAAAAAGTGCTCACTACGTTTTTCAGATACTATCAAGCACGGTCTATAGCACCGACAAACATACCTTTTTTTGTTTCGTTTTTTTAAACTGTTGCACTTTCTTTTTGCTTGAATTGATGCTGCACTGTCTGTACTGGAACACGTGTGAACAAGTGTGCATTCCCTAGGGCTTTACCGGAAACCTGCTCTTCACTTCAGGTATCTATCTACCTATTAAAAATTTTAAAGCAGGTAAAACAATAAAAGTACCTGTACATTTTGTTAAACAAGGAGTTGAGTGTATTTGTGTAAGTATCAATGTTGTCAATAGGTGCTAAAATATTAGCGAAAGTAAAAAAAATTAAAAAAATAGTGTTAGTAATTACAAATATCTAGTAGCCTACCTGTGATAGTGCTGATAGAACAGAGATTTTATTTCATCAAGCAAAAAAACAAGTTAAAATACATAAAAATACTGTATTCATGTATTTTTCTGTTTAAAGGGAATCTCTGATCCATTTTTTAATATACAGAATGTCTTCAGGGTTTATTGCTTAAATAATGATCAATCTTTATTGACCAAATGGTACCTAGTACTGAAAGTATGGAGACTAGTTTTGTGTACAAGTTTATTTTTATAAAATAGATTAATTTGGTAGACAATTACCATATACTGTAAGGGCTATAGAAAAAGTTAATATACTGATAAAGAATCATGCAGTCATCAGTATGTGCAGTATTCCCTGTCTAGGATAAAGAGGCAAACCTCATGTTCAAATGTTACAGTCTCTGTAAAATGAGAGGGAATGTTTACTCTGGAATGGGAGAGAGTAGGGATGTGAGCTTTAAAAGATAACCTTACACCTTGTTTCTAACAACATTGTTGGAAGTAAACAATCACTGTAATTAGGATGCTGTGAGCACATAGTGGGATCCAAAGCCTGAGAGAAATGTTTCAACTCATTTGAAAAGGCATGAAGTTCAAGTTAATGCTGAAAAAAACCAACATGGTGCAGAACAAGTTCTTCAGGTTCTGAGTAAAGGAGTATTTGCATCCTGAAAAACAAGAAACCCTGCCTTTAGAGTACCTGTATACATTAACTTGTCTTCACAAACTCAGTTCAAGCCTGAACATTTCACCCTAAACACAGTTTTCCAAAATATAAAAATACAGCTTCTGTGAGAAACACTGAATGGTAGAATATGGTACTAAAAGAAACATGCTTATAGCTTCTGTAAGACGTGAACCAAAGTCATTTTGCTACCCAAACACCAAGATACAAGAGTTCTCTAGTGACAGTTTGAGTGGTGGGAAAATAAACTGCTTCCTGAGCAACACCCTCTCAATTACTGGACTAGGTAATGTGGGCAGTAATACCAGATTTTGTAGACATGTACAAAATATGTCAACAGGCTTGTTCTGTGGTGTTCCCTAAAGGCGATCTTCAAACCTGTTCATTTTTTTTAAATAATCCTGACCTGGACTGTCTACATGTTAAATGGCCACAGTGCAACTGTACATAACACAAAAATGAGGAACTAAGTACATCCCTGGCAGCCCATTCAGTAATTTGAATAGCTGCTACACTGGATTGTGGTGGCAGTGGGTGAGGAGGAAAGAAAGCTAGAAGGCTGCTTATTTGTTTATTGGTTCAGTTTAGTTTTGTTTACTTCTGACCTCAGTATCTTTGCTTCAGTATCTATTTGTTTGGTACAATTGTACTGTAAATACTCAAACATTCGTGTCATTCAAGAAGCAATTTAATGCATGCATTGTGATAAACAAATTGATGGTTTTCCTGCCTTTGCTGCATGTAGCTCTGTAGTTTATCGTTATCCTTCTGACAACATCTGTGACTCCAACTTCAAGGTTCTATTCTTAGTTTCCAGCTCGTCACATAATGAAGCATTGTATTTGTCGCAGTATTGTTGTTTTATTTTGTTTAAAAAAAATAATAAAAAAGTGGAATTTGACTAAAATCGCTAAAAAGCGATGCTGAAATCCTAATCAAAAGTATTGATAATAATAAAGCACTACAGAGAACACCTTTGTTTGTTGAAGGTTTGCAGTAATTCTAGGGGCGGGGCTCAGCCTGCTAAGCTAAACTTACTGGCTAACCAATACTATATAGACAAGCCAACCTTTCCCTAAACGTTCTGAAAGTCTTCCTCCCCCTCCTCTCCATCGCCTCCTTTGCAACTAGATCTCCCTTCTGGGGGGAGGTGGTCCTCCACACTATATTTTATACTACTAGCAGCTATCAATGCTATGGCTCAAACTTTGAATGTTCAATTAAAACAAAATTAATTCACTGCTCTTAAAGAAGGTTGTACATTAAGTAAAGGCACAAAGCACAGCTTTAATATAGTCTGTGGTCATCAAACAGTCCCTATTTGTAGATTAATTCCAACACTGCAAACACCAGTGTCCCAATGACACTGGCATGGAATGTAAAATACAGATTATAGTACTGTTCTTCATAATTGTTATAAACCTGGGCTAGCCAATTACGATCAATAAATTCCAGTGCTGACAGCTGTCCTAACTACTGTACATTTTCTTATAGGTATAGATTTACTGATTTATGCAAGATCTGTTTCAACAACATTGATGAGATCTCCCCAATAGTACTCAAAGAAATGAAATAACCACTAACCAAGATCATGCAACAGTCTCTTGTCACAGGGGTTGTACCAACAGACTGGAGAGTTGCAAACATAATACCAATTCACAAAAAGGGAAAGAAAACCGAACCAGGTAACTACAGACTAATAAGCCTGACTTCTATTATATGGAAACTTATGGAAACTATAATAAGAATCAAAATGGAAAATTACCTATACGGTAACAGTATCCTGGGAGATGGTCTGTATGGTTTTAGGAAAAGGAGATCATGTCCAACTAACCTGCTTGATTTTTTTGAGGATGCAACATCAACAATGGATAATTGCAAAGCATATGACATGGTTTATTTAGATTTCCAGAGAGCTTTTAACAAAGTCCTGCATAAAAGATTAATTACCAAACTGAATGGACAAGGAAAGGTATGTACATGGATTAGGGAGTGGTTAACTTGTAGAAAACAGAAAGTAATGATTACAGGAGAAACCTCAAAATGCAGCAAGGTAACCAGTGGAGTACCACAGGCCTCAGTATTAGGTCCTCTGCTACTCATAATCTCCATTAATGACTTAGATTCTGGTATAGTAAGCAAACTTGTTAAATTTGCAGATGATACAAAAATAGGAGGAGTGGCAAACATTGTTGCAGCAGCAAAGATCATTCAAAACGATCTGACAATATTCAGAACTGGGCAGACACATGGCAAATTACATTTAATAGAGAAAAGTGTAAGGTACTGCACGCAGGCAATAAAAATGTGCATTATAAATATCATATGGGAGATATTAAAATTGAAGAAGGAATCTATGAAAAACCTAGGAATTTATGATGACTCAGAAATGTCTTCATCTAGACAATGTGGGAAAGCTATAAAAAAGGCCAACAAAATTCTCGGATATATTGTGAAAAGTGTTGAATTTAAATCAAAGGAAGTAATGTTACAACTTTACAATGCATTAGTAAGACCTCATCTAGAATATTGTGTTCAGTTCTGGTAACGTCGCTACAAAAAGGATATTGCTGCTCTAGAACGAGTGCAAAGAAGATCGACCAGAATTATTTTGGGTTTAAAAGGCATGTCATATGGAGACAGGCTAAAAGAATTGAATCTATTCAGTCTTAAACAAAGAAGACTACGCGGCGACCTGATTCAAACATTCAAAACTCTGAAAGGTATTGACAATGTCGACCCAAGGGACTTTTTCGACCTGAAAAAATAAACAAGGACCAGGGGTCACAAATGGAGATTAGATAAAGGAGCATTCAGAACAGAAAATAGAAGGCACTTTTTTTACACAGAGAATTGTGAGGGTCTGGAACCAACTACCCAGTAATGTTGTTGAAGCTGACACCCTGGGATCCTTCAAGAAGCGGTTGATGAGATTCTGGGATCAATAAGCTACTAACAACCAAATGAGCAAGATGGACCAAATGGCCCGCTCTCGTTTGCAAACTTTCTTAATGTTCTTATGTACAAGCAGAAATAGCTGCCCATGATTGCTCACGGTTGAAAAAAAAAGAAAAAAAAAAGATTACAGTACAGATGCAAATACCAGATGTGCAATAGCAAATTTCAGATGAATATACATGTGTCTAATGTTTTATTTATTTATTTATTTTATTTATTTGTATTTTTTTACTGCATTCCATAGTGTTACATTTGTCCAGTAATGTATTCAGCTGACCTATGGAGGCATCATTTCTATTTGGGGCTGACTATAGCTAACAGAAATGTAACAACTTGCTTTCACACTCAAAAATAGGCCTGATACAGCACAGTTCATTACACATCATAATGGACAGCTGCTAAACGTAAGTTGTATGTTTATCAAAATACCTGCAAACTGTTAAATTCTATAGTAAGTTTATAATTGTCCATATGTTTCCTAATTGATTATTCTAGTTTTAAACTTCAGATGGCTTTTCTTGTGGCAAATATCTGGCTATTATCATTGAGAAACAAATAGAAGCTCCAATGAGAAACAAATAGAAGCTCCTGCCCTGTGCTCAGTTTGTTAAATTTAAATAAAATACTACATTCAGAAAGAACAGTAAAAGACTAAATTAACTCAACACTGACAGCAGAATGACACACCTTGACTCCTGTTAATATAATTCTCCCTAATGTCTAGGATAAAAGAACTCTGTTAAATGAATCTAACATTTTAGTTTGCAGTATTGAAAAGGAGATAAGAGAAAGGTGCCTTCATTTTTTTGCAGTACTGTTTCACCTATTAAAGGATACCAAAACAAGCAGATATAATTTTTTAGAACTATCACTGTTTTTAGTTAGATACAGGGTGTATGGTTAAACTTATGGCGAAGCCACAGTTAAATATTAAGCCACAGTTAAAAAAAGCTAAAATAAATACTAAGCCTCAACTTCAGCCCAATATCAAATGAGTGGATTGTACCAAAGGTTGGCACGTACTGTACATACTCCCACTGAAACCAGTGGTGGTGTTTCACTTTTTTCCTTCTGTTTTTGAAGAACTAAACACATTTTTCTAGCAACACATTTTTTAATCTTTTTTTTTTTTTGTTTTTTGCATATTATACTACAGTTCTTAAACAATGTTTTTTTGTTTGCTTTTTGTATGTATTGGTATTTATTTAATTACAGCATTCATTGTTTCTCGATGCCCTTGTTCTGACTAAAGAGGCTCTATATTGTCACTGCATCTCTGGTATGGTCAAGTCAGTTAGGAGCTACGGTATCTATCTACTCAGAACTTTTATCCTTTGTATCAAATGCATTATATCAATGTTGTTGTACAATGCAATTACAAAGCAGCAATCAAATGAATAAATACATAAGCCCTGTACTAAATTTAACAACAAAGTAACACCCACCGTTTGTTATATCGCTCCTCACTATACTGCAGATTTTTCGACAAAAAATGAGTTAAAGCAGGTTGAGTAGAGGATTTATCTTGGACCCTGATGCCCTCAATAAAACGAGGGAGTGGTTGTACAGTATTTGTTATTAGCCTATTTGTTTTTCTATGGCTTTGTCGCTATATCGTGGCCCTCGATATATAGCGGATTTATATTGGACCCCGATACCCGTGATACATCGAGTGGGTGGTGTATACCTAATTGTGCAGTTATGAACCTCACAGTCACAGAACAAAGCTTATTAATCAATAAAATATATCTGTATGCAGACAACGAGATTACAAATCCCAGAAAGTGGTGAACACAGACACAAGAAAACATGAAAGTCTAAAGAAAGCAAAAAAATATGTTAACTTAAGTTACTGAAAAAACATGCTTGTATCTGAAATATTTTGCCAAACACGAAGTATAAAGCATATAACAGCATTGAAAACAGAGAACTAAAGACAGTATATATACAAGAGAAGCCAGACAAACTACAATATTACCGCAAATCTTTAAACACTGCTGTGTTTGTTTTTGTATTTTTTAATTTTATTTAAGACTTGTTTAAATTCATTTTGTAAAACAATTGCGATAAAACATAGCAAATGAATTATGCTGAAATCAGATGTTGAATAGTAGCTGAAGAGATGCATTGGGTAAAGGCAGTGAAAACAATGATTGCTTTCTTTTCAGTTTATTGAAATGGGGTTAGCCTTACGCATTACAAATATCACAGCAAGTTCAGGTACCGTATTGGTAGTTAAGGCTTTTTAAAATATCAAAATACATGTGTCAGCATAGACTGAAACAACAAAACATGTGAAAAATCAACTTTAAGACACAAATGAAAACATAAACGACTTTTTAGAAGCCATATTTTGTATCTGTGGTAGTTTGGTACTGATCAGCTAATTTCCTAAGCAAGTTACAATAAACAAGATGGTGGAATCGGCATACAGGCTGTCAGATTCACTTAAATCCTTCAGCTACCAAGGATTCATCTTTTGAAAAAAAAAGTGACCTAATGTAAATCAGGTTGATTAAAAGGCTATACAGTATACAGAGCCTTTACAGCCAGAGTATCGAGTGCACAGAGGTTGACAGAATTTCAAACTACTTACATGATGAAGGCTGAAAATGTGCACATACAGTATTTGCAAACAGCCTGAATGTGGTGAATGAACAAGCCCTGACATGTGCTTTCACTTGCACACTTGTATCTTCACTTCACCAGTATTACAAAACAAACTCACTCATTGGCAGAAGACAACATCCTGGCAAAGATAACCTGTCATTTCTGTTTAGTGTACTGAATGTCATTCTAGATTTTGCTAAAAAAAAAAAAAAAAAAAAAACTCTTACACTATCAACATTTCATAAAAATAAAATGAATGTAAGGCATGCAATATATTTTTGTAGAAGATACAGAGGTATTGAAGGGGTTGTATTTAGCTTTTCTGCAGGAGAATCCGCCTCTAACCAACACGTCATCAGCAAGCGCATAAAGGCTCTGTGTGTTATTCTCTCATGTTGCTTTGTTTGTTTCAGCTGCTCAGTCAACCGCTGGGTGGCTGAAATGGGAGTTGACCGCTTGGAGCCTGGAGGAAAGGCTACCCTCACCCACAGATTCCCTGAGGTTTCCCCCTAAACATTACAAATATGTGAGTAGGGGGTTTTTCCTTACCTGAGTGCTGAGCAGTTCATATTTAGTTCTGCAGGGTGTGTGGTCGGGCTGTAGAGGCTGGTCTCTTTCCCCCGGCGCAGTCATGCGCCGGGGGACAGGCCATCTGTCAGCTTTCATTTGCATTCATTTTTCAATATTTGGGGGGGTGGGTGGCATGCGCCACTGTGGGGAGAGTTAATCATTATTATTTTTCATTCATGGTTTGGCAGCCTCATCTTTTGGGGGAGGGGGGGGGGGGGGGGCTCATAGCCACTTCCTATCTGTGGCACTGGGATGCATGTAACCGTTCATGTTTTTCCAACCGGTCTTATGCAGTTAGCCTTTGCGCACCTGTGGACCAACCCATTTAGAAAAAAAACAAAACAAAACATAAATTAAACCAATTTTACTATTAATGTGTTTCTCAGTTGTGACTGACATACACAAATGAATTAACAGGTATTAATTGCATTTAAGGAGAGTAGACATGCCGATGTAAAAGACCTATTTGTAAACATATATGCGGTAATTTATTTAAAGCTATTTATTTAAAATGCTCAGAGCCCTTGCAGCTACACACTTCCCCCAGTATGGCCGACTTCTGATTTTCTCCTGCTGTCGAGACCGCACATCAAACAGGACGCATATTACCCCCCTCTCACACTGGCTTTTCAAAAAATGTATTTTAGATTAAATATAATATATATATTATCAATATTTTTTTAAAAAGCGTAAACGTTTATTTAATTGAACTGAATCTAGCACCCCTAGTGGTGATGGTCATTGGTTTTTAAGCTGATATTTAGGGTTAGAGAGTTATTTTTTGGTTGGAAGGGTGGTGTTTAGAATTAGCTCGTGTGTGTGTTAATTTAGTAGTCAAATATAAATTAATGGAGTCTCAATGGGCATTCGCAGTGCAGTACTGACTGGCAATATCATGTCAGACGCCTCTGACAGTCAAACCCTCGTGACCATGTAAGGCTTTACAGATGCAGAGGTTTAGGAACATTTTGTGGAAAACATTTTAATAAACTGAACAAAGTGAATGCAGTAAAGGCGATGTAGAGCTCATAATAAACAATGATTAAAATTACAAGACATTTCCTTGTCAACACCTTGTATTTTTACATTCCTTTTCCCCTGATTTAATCAACTGATAGACTTCATATTTGTCTCTCTACTTTCTTTACCAAAAGGGAAGTAAGCACAGATAATTTAATGACCAACTTTTAAAGGGTAATGGTTTGTTACTTTTTTTATTTTTTATGTTTTTCCTATTTATTCTAATACAAAAACATTTCCTTTTGGTAGTTTCAGAGATTATCTAAAGTTTACCACAGTACATTTGCATGATAATTTGAAATACCCTGACCATGCTTTCCCCATGGTTATGTTATGCATTTAATATAGTTTATTATGGTTTGCTGTGTTTTTTAATATGCTTTACCACACTGTATCTTCCTGGGCTTTACAATTCTTTATTGTGTGTTTTATTACACTTTTTTATTGGTATCACATTTCATAAACAATGTCCTTAAACACAAACTGATACAAACATTAGAATAACCCTTACCAGGTTTTGAAAACAGTGGTGTTTATTTGTACTTTAAAACTACAAGATTGGATTATGTCAACAGAATGAAAAACAATGTTAAAGTAATTGTAGCCACAAACAATTCCTTAAATCCTATCTGCTTTGCACTGCAGTATCTATATACAGTAGGTCTTAAATGTGCAGTTTATAAAGAAACATGTTGCAGCAAATGTATTTTATTGGTTGAAAGTATCAGTCAATAAAGGAAGCAGCTGGCTGGTTAATGATAAGAAAGAGGCCATTGAAGGGATAAGGACAATTTCACACTCCAGGTTAAATGACCAAGCTAGTGCAAGACTGTCTGAAAGCATGGCTTTCAAACAGAGATTTCTGTTGATACTATATATCATGTTTAATAAAAAATACATGTTATAATATTTGTTTCTTTTGGAATTAGACATTTGAGACCTATAGAATGCATGGACTGCCAAACAGTTTTGTTAACCTCAATCAACTAAATATTACAAATACCAAAGTACGCAATTTCTGGCGGTTTAACAAACAATCCATATAAAGACAAAAGCACTTCAGCAATTTCAGATATTTTGTTCATGACAAAAGTATTCATACCTATACAATAAAAGTCTGTAACAATGTAATAGAACAAATTCAACTAATTCACTATCACACAGTAACTAAGCTTTCGTGCTACATAATGTGGTACTATATATAAAGTCAAAGGCAAGGTATTGACGCCCTACACTTAACGTAAGATAATTCAAGAAAACATGTTAAATACATGCATTTAGTGAACATTAGTCACTATTAATATAACAAAGACCAAAATACATAATTTCTGGTAGTTTAACAAGCAATCTTTTTATTTAAAAAAAACACTTAAGCAATTTAAACTATGACATGACAAAAGTATTTACATTTAAAAGTATGTAAATTTTCATATTAAATAATATCTTGATATATATATATATTATATGTATGTGTGTGTGTGTGTGTGTGTATATGTATATATATATATATATATATATATATATATATATATATATATATATATATATATATATATATATATATATATATATATAGATATATATATATATATAGATTGATTTAAAACAATTACACAGTAACTAAGCTGCATTAAAAAGTCAATAGCCAGAAAGAGTGGTAATTATTTCCAATTTAACATCTGTTAAAGAAGAACATTTTGGCAACACAGCAGATGATAGTCAAGATAAAGGAGTTGGATTCATGTTTGAGAAAAGCACTCGTAGCAAACTACAACATAGGAAATAGCTGCAGAACAGTATGGAATACCAAAACCCACAATCAAAGCAATAATCAAGAAGTACCACAGAACAAACTGAAACAAGAGCTTGAAAGTGACAAACTATTACTGGCACAGCAGGTAGTAGAGCAGTCCGAGCAGCAAAAAATATCCAAGATTAAATGCCAATGACTTTAAGAAAGATTTAGAACCATCAGGCATACAGTGATAGCCAAAACCAGCTATTTACCTGTCGGGATCGACTCGAATGTGCTCCACCATTGGTTCCATTGTGCCCAAGTCATTAGTTGGAAGGCTATGCGATGTAACCTCAGTGACCGAAGTCCTCCCTGGTGGTTGACATATGATACTACCGAAATGTTGTCTGTCCAGACAGAACATGTCTCCCTTGGAGCACCAGGAGAAAATGCTGGAGAGCAAGGTGAACTGTTCACAGTTGCAGCACATTTACTTGCGGGGATGGCCAACGGCCCGACCAGGACTCCTCTACAGACCCAGACTGCTCCTCAACCTAATTTGGATGCATCTGTCATCACCACTTGATACCTTTGTGCAGTTGAGAGGCTTGCCTCTACCAGCGCAGGGCTTCCCACCATGCACGAGACACGTTCAGCCGACGGTGTCTCTCACGTTTGGGATGTAGCTGGAAGGCGTTGAGCCACGCCTGAAACAGTTGCATATGGAGTAACCCTAGCTGGATGGCTGATGAGGTTGAGGCCATCAGACTCAGCAACTTTTGACAACAGAGGTACTATCAATCCTGTTGAAACAGGGATGGACAATTCTGTATGACGGCCACTCTGTCAGCTAACGGGTAGGCTTGCATTGCAAGGGAGTCCCAAGTAAACCGTTCTAATTCGCTCTTGGAATCATTGAGGGTGAGACCCAGCCTCGACAGATGCTCCGTCACAATCGCCACGTGGGCCACTGATCCTTCTTGTGACTGGGAACAGATCAACCAGTCATCCAGATAGTTCAACACCCTGATCCCTTGCAGTCACAAGGTGGACAGGATGGCATCCACGTACTTTGAAAACGTGCAGGGGGCTAAGGCGAGGTATAATGGCAGTACAGAAAATTCGAAGGCGTTTCCCTTTCCTGTGTGTGGGACAAACAGGGACTTGTAAACACGGAACCTTTAAGTCCACGGAAGTTAGCTTGTCAGTTCCCTGGAATCAGTAACTCTGCTTGTGTGAACTGAGCTATAATGTAATTGGGTTTACTTTTATCCAAAATAGCAGGATCATTTTGATCCTCCTGCAAAGGTGGATTTAAATTTTAAATAATCATAGAAAATAGATATTGTTTGAATGTTGACAGACATCACACACTGTATGTCCAAACAGAGTATTATAATACATGTTTAAGTTATTTAAGTTTTGTATTCATGCTAGCAAATTAAAACATGTGCCCGATTAAGAAAAAAAAATACATTTAGTGGTAAAGCTTTTTTAAGAACAACAGAAAACAAAAAACAGTTTTTTATTTATTTATATAATGTCCGACAGAGTAGTTATTTACAGTGGCATCTGTCACTGCTATCCAGCAAGTCGATCCTGTCGTGGTTCTGCTAAAGGTGCATCGTTGTGTCCAGCCTGAGGCTCCAGCAGGTCATCGCTCAAATCCACACCTTAAATGGCTGATATGATTGATAGCGATATTGTGCAAAACAATGCAGGCTAGAATTATGTTGCATGCTTGTAGCGGTTCCATACACAGGTAATTCAGACAAGCAAATTAAGCAAAAAAAACTACTTCAAAAACCGGACTGTGATTATGTGATTATGTGTAGTCTGGATAAATATAACACTATGTAACACAATTTTTGTTCCTGGGTAATAAGTGTTATTTCCTAATTGCTTATGCCTCAAAAGTATAGAAAATGGCTATTATTCCCCACAAACTTTGCTTTTGTGACCAGGACATTGATATTTACAGTATAATCGTAAATCTCGAAAAACTACTCACTTCTAAATCTTTTGTAGTCATTTTTGTATAATTTTAGTATAAATACATGTTAATTTGGATTCACATGTTGTTTTACTCAGACTTTATGTGAACGAAAAGACACACATTTGCCCGTTTTCCCACTGGAAATAGTGATATTTTGAAATATCACTATCCTGGTCACAAAAGCAAAGTTTGTGGGGAATAATAGCCATTTTCTATACTTTTGAGGCATAAGCAATTAGGAAATAACACTTACTACCCAGGAACAAAAAATAAATAAATAAATTGTTACACGGTGTAATCCAGCAGTGACATTTTCTGATAAAACAGATCAAAACGATCCAGATAAAAGTAATCTTGATCACAAAATATAGGATTACAATAGCCAGATCATTTTTATCAAAATTACAAGCTTTAAAAAACCGTCCCAGAACATTTGATATACATCTTTACAATTTTTCAAAATATAAAGAAGTTTCTGCAATGTGCTTTATGTATTGCGTGATTTCCTCAAAAACAATGCAATATGTTATCAGAATGGACTAAGCACAAAATGCATACAAAGAAAACAGAGATTTCTTAATTTTACGGTATTACGCTTGATGTAAAAGTTGAACTTCTTTCAGGCTCACAATTAGAGGGCAGCATACTGCGACCAACAATGACAATTGATCTGCGTTCCTGTGTTAGGTTATGCACAAATCAAAAGACCCACATTCAAACAGAGTATTATGCTGTGAGGTTGAGCTCAATGGCAACACAAACATGTTAACCAGAATAGAAGTGTACCTAAGGGAAACACTGGCTGATTGTGCTTCAGTTGTAATATTTAAGGCTGCATTTAAGAAAAACTGTTCCAGTTAACACCAACCTAAAACAGACTGGAATGGGTGACTGACAAAAATACAATGAACCTTGGTTGTAAATCTCCCTCCCGACCTGTGAGGGTACTAAGCAAGGACAGAGTTTTTTTGACAGGCTGGCTTGACAGTTCTTTCCCCAGGTCGGGGGGGGTCGGTCAGCCTGGAAAAAGGCGAAACTCTGTTGCAAGAACGTATTGACTTGGAAGGGAAACAATGTAGCAGTCACAGATTGTAAAGGCAGCTGCATTCGTTTACCAAGGGGTCATGCGTGACAGTAAGGGGGACAGATAATCGTAATCTGTTCCTTCGCATTTGGTTTGTAGTGAATATAAACCAGAAGGACAGTAAAAGTGCATTGTTGCCAGAAATAGTGAGTGTTTTTGTTTATTTGTAATTGTATTGTCTTGACTTATACATTACCAGACAGTTAACACAGTTCCGGATCTGTCGCCAGGAGCCAGCACGAGACCGGACAACACTGCACCTTTGTCACAAATAAAACTGTATTTGCACCACTACTTCACGCACTAACGGACTTGTGTATGTGTTTTGTGTGGGTGTATAATAAAAACAGGATTGTTATTTGTGGGGCAACACAGGGATTATAAATTAAGTAATACACGCCACTGTATGACTTACCTCCATTATTATTTTGTTTGTTTTGTGGTCAGGCACTGGACTTAAAAATAAATAAAAGAAACCTTTTCACCTGGATTACAATTGTCTGTCTGTTCATTAATCACCTGCGCCTGCACACTATCAACCACTTGCCACAGTGTGAAAATGTCATAGTGTTTGCACTCAGCATAACACATTTAAATAAATACTTTACAATGCAGTGACTGCAAGTGGTGAACACAACAGTTATACATCAGTTATTTTTTAACTGACTGCAGTTCAATGTAAAACATCTACTGTTGACTTTCTGTGAATGGATGGAGTAACGACAACATTTGCACTGACCACTAAAAGTACCTTGTTTTGAATTATTTACAGGTTATTGAATAAACAAAGTAACTTGACTTTGATTCCTCTGATGTCAGCACTCGATAGCTAGTTGTAATTAGTAAAGTTAAACTATTGTATTATTATAATATTATTATTATTATACTATTTCTATTATGTTGGAATGTATTTTCTATTTTGGCCAGGTTACAATATTTACACTAAAATTATTTTATAAATATTATTTGTTAGAATTAAACAGATGTAAAATATTTAGGTTGCTATATAATAGGTGTTATTTTATTCTGAATACACTACAGCAAAAATTATTATTTGGTGGTTTGCGCAATATTATGCTACTGTTGCTTTAATTGGAAGAGATACATGCAATATGATTGCTGTTCATTGAGTTCTGTATTTTAATTCAGTAAACAAAAGTAAAAACTTGTGCCTAACGAAATAGGGTACAAATTGAAGAACTCTCGTTTTGGACATTGTTTGAACACTTTGTGAACCCAGCTAAATTTTACCGGCTTACACTGTTATGCATGTCTGCTTGTGCACACGCATTTATGCCTTGTTGGTAGCGTAAGAGACCAGAGTTCGGGTAATTGAATACACAAAAATGTTGCACCTTATGTATACAAATAAGAAACTATTCGAAATTCCCATCCCTAATCCTAACAATAAACATTATTAAAGCAATATTCATAAGACAAAATAATAACAAAACTATATAAAGCATTGTCGCTTGTGTAGCCTCCCTGTCGAACCCTGATATTTATATATGTGTGTGTGTGTGTGTGTGTGTGTGTGTATACCAGCGCTAAAAGAAAGTTTACAAACTTTTCTCAACCAGGATGCCTTGTCCTGGGAAAAGATGTATCAAAAAAGTACCATTCCAGCCGTAACGGCACAGAAATGAAAAAGACAGCAACTCCCAAAAATCCAGGCCCACAATCAAGTTTCAACAAAATAAAGTTTTATTCTTATAAAAATTAGCTTACACGTTTCGACATGTGATTTTTCAGCCTGGGGAAATGAAACATTATCTAGCCTACGTGTCCAACAGGCAACGCATCTTTACAATGTGCAGACTTTTCAGTTTTCTGCCAAATACCTGCACACAATTCTCAGAAACTGGCAAAGGCAAGCAGGAAAACCAGTTTTATGAAATATGTATGCTATTTGTTTCTGCTAGATGTGGAGAGCAACCGTTGCAGTCAGAACAGTATAAAAACCCTACTGATCAGGGATACTGTTCTTCTTTCACCCACTTCTGTAAACTAGTGTTCAGCATGTTGCTCCATAACACAGAACAATCTGCCAGTGTGGCAATTGACTTAATTTGTTTTTAATTGTGAATAAACAGTTCCTACAGTGTGGCTCTCATTAACTGTGCAGTGCACATTGTACATTCTGTCATGTTTTCTGCTGCTCATATCTCTTAACAAAAAAACGTCCTCAGATCAACTATTGCAGGTACCTACTGCACCTGTATTTAAAAACTCATTTCAGTTTGACCAGTTTAACTGCAGCATTGTGGAAATATGATCAGTGTAATTATCAGCGGACTGTAACTACATCTGGAACATACTGTATACTCCCTTCAGCTCACATTTATGGATAGTCTCTCTTAAATAAAACTATTGCTTGGTACAGGCAGGTCCTAAAACATAGACACAGGTGTGTATTATGTATAAGTATGGTTCAATAAACATAACAATTTCTTTCTTAACTTGACAAGAAAGGGCTTTTGATATGTTTTTGGTACAGTTTGGTAGTCTGCATCCTAGACAACTTTTTTTTTTAAAATGAATAAAAAACAACCAACTGGAAATGTTACAACCATTTTAATCAAATTACATAAAGCTTAGTGATTCTGTCTCATAGCTGCAAAATATCAACGCATTGAGTGTCGTCATCCTTAGGCTAAAGTGTATTTACATTGCGCTCTTCTATGGCAGAAAAGAAACCTTTATCCTTCCCAAACTATACAAAAACTAAACAAACCACCTAAAGCTGTGGCAACAATATACTGTAGCACCACACCCATCCAGTTCGTGGAGTGTGGCTTTTAAACTGACATACTATACAATTGACGCTTGGTCATGTGACCAAAAGCAAGACATTCTTGAAAGGGTGGCACGCACTAAACCCACAGTAACTTTACCTTCACAAAATGGCATACTTTACAAACTGTCTTAGGCATAATGTAAAACCGAGAGCTCATTTCAAATATCTAATTTTAGGAACACCTGCTGATATAGACAATGACTAGTTGCTGAAAGTAAAAGGTAGGCCTACATTTCCCTATAAAAACGTGTTGGTATGGTTTATGTTCCAGTCTAATTTTCAGTGATAGAAAGAATGAGAGAAAGAAATATATTTTCGTTTACCTGCTTTGCTATCTTTCTGTTACTGAGTAAAAAACTTTTAACTCAATTTACAAAAACAGTCAATCAGATAAAACCTAGCTTCTCCACATTGTTAATTTAAAAAAAAAATCATCATGAAATATATAAATACGAAATGGATACAATTCAAATTATCTTCGCTGTACGTTGTGGCCCGGGTCTGTAGTGTCACTGCTTCTACCGCGCCTTCTCCTACTGACGGCTGTGCAGCGAATCCTACCCTACCTCACCTGCTCCGTTTCATGAAGTTGAACACATACACACAGCCTACCTGGGCCTGTCCTGGAATCCGACTAAAGAACATAATATAATACTATATAAATACCGATATTTCTGTCTGAGACATTTACTTAAGTTTATACAATAAATCAAATTTTATTTATTTATTAATAGGAATGATGTGGAAATCTAATGCAGCAGATGTGCTTTGAGACACTCAGTTAGTACGAAGTTTTTGGCGTTGGTAAAAAAAAAAAAAAAAAAAAAATAATAAAAAAAGGTTAATTAAAATTACTAACCAACTGCAACTCACCTAACAAAAGCAATTTAAGCTCCCTGCGAGCATCCCTCTTGTCTCTGCGCAGCTGTCTATCAATTTCTTGATTTATCCTCTGACATTCCTTGTCTTCAGCAGACATGCAGCACCCGGCCATGATCAATTAAAAAAATACAAATAAAAAATGTTGAATTAAATCAAATTAAAGTGTATATAATAGCGCGTTTATGAAAACAAAAAAGCCAGGTCAGAGAATGAAAACAAGTTTCTGCCAGCTCCACTTCACTTCAAACTTCCAATCTGTAGTTCTGCCACAACTACAGTGAGAATCATTTGCCTCTAAAAACTGAACAATAAAATAAAAACCTGTATTTAGGAAAAACGCAATATCCCTTTATTCAGCTGAATCCTGGAGGAACAGTCTGTTATGGTTTAGTCCTTTGGTTTGCGTGTGTGGGTGACGTTAATGCAGTGACAGGTTGTGCAGCTTGTTAAGCAAGCTGACGCATGAACAGGGGAGTGAATGAATTGGAGAGTGTTCGCAGATAACAGAAAAGTGGATTTTTTTTTTCCTGTTGGAGTTACAGAGGCGGGGCGTCTTTTTTTCTTTCCACTTCTAGGGATGGGCTGTAAAGGGCAATGGCGCCTGTTTTTAAAGCAGTGTTGCCTTTCGAAGATCTCAATATACTTATGTCTTGTCTTGTTTATAAGTTTATGCCTGTGTGTGTGTGTGTGTGTTTTGTAATGTTACTTGGTCGTAAAAACTAGGACAGCTCTCCTATTATTATTATTATTATTATTATTATTATTATTATTATTATTATTATTATTATTATTATTATTATTATTGTAATTATTATATAATAATAATAATAATAATAATAATAATAATAATAATAATAATAATAATAATAATAATAATAATAATAAATGCCTTACATTTGATCAGATGCAATATTCAAAAAGAAAATCCCACAAAATAAGGTCAATAGAAAAATTCAGGGCTTTAGAAGTTATGCATTTTAGGTGTTTGCCAAGTTAGCAGATGACCAGAGGCTCTACTGTTTGTTTTAAGTGTAATGCAGTCTTGCTGTAATAAACAATCTAATACTGTATTTTGTAGGGAGTAAGAATATCTTTGCCATTGGTTTACAAAGACTGATTTGACTATAACTTGGCTCGATAAGATAAAAAATGCAATATAGGTGTGTTGCTAGGAGGCAGTTTTCAAGCTGTACTCTTAAAGTATAAAGAATGGTTACATAACTAATAAGAAACATACTTTTGGGGTTTTAAAACTAACAGCACACTCAAACCCAAGCCTTACTAAACCTCCTCTACAATATGATGGGAAAGACCCATTTTAAAATGTTAATCAGGTCTTCTCTTCTTTACCTCCACAGTCACATATTGCAGGGGCTGAACCTATAGTAACATGACAAGACAATGAATTGCAATATCCTCCTATTAAGAACAGAAGCTGTCTTCCATGGATCATATAACCTGAAGGGGTGTCTCTTTTCTTTTTATCTGATTCCTCATACTACATTTTCAATTAAACAAATGTGCATTCAAAATATACTACAAGCAGAACATTATGGGCTAAATGTGTTTACTTTACAGTGAAGTTTCAAACATGTTTTATGATAATACAACTGCCAATCTTACAAAGGTACCTTTATTTAAATTATTTGTTACTGTTTTGGATGGATTAATTTTCATATATATGGAAGCTAAGTGCTATACTACAATTGTAGTAACAGCTTATTAACTTGTAAAATTGTATCCTTTTTTTGCCTAATGCATGGTTTCAATAATTACTATTAACTGGCAAGTGTGACTTTAACTGCTGCAGCGTTATAAAGACAAGGCACAGAAACCACAGATAGGATATCTTCTGTTGCATTGGACAAGCTGGAAGGCACACCCTTTCAGTAACATCACACATGGGTAAATATCCTGAAACTGTCACTTTTAAAAACCATAACTAGTTGTGTCTGGAGAAGATATGCATAATACTGACTCTTGCATATAGATATATTTGCATATTCACTGTTCAGAAACCCAAGCCACTGTCTTGTTGCTTTAACAAATGAAACAATTCTTGTTTAAAAAAAAAAAACATTCTCCTTGATGTTGTATATGAATGCATAGCTCTTTTACAAACTGCATGATTTATTTGTTCTGTGCCTCAATTCAATACAACTTCCATACATTAAAGTGCATGGTTTCAACACACTGGTTATTGAAAAAATGCAAAACTTGCTTTAACCTTGAATAAGCATTAATTTAAAAAATGTGCATTGCACACCTCTACAAGATTTTACTAAACTAAAGCAGGTAAAAAAAAAAAAGTATTGTGTTAATGGTGTATCATGATACATGACCAAAAGTAGTACATTGCTACATATAGTCCACCAAATGGTTCTTCATAGCTGCTATGACTATATGTCCAGCTCATCATCAGAGAGTTACAGTTGGGAGACAGAGCATCACATAGGGTTAAATTCTCATAGCTCTGTACTCCATAATCGTCATTAGGATTCCTTTTTTTGTCATTTGGGTTTATTCCTTTCAACATCAACAATTTGAAGTAAACAGCTTTGAGAATCTAGCCTTTAGTTTATAATACCCTTGGCAAGATGTACATCTTGCTTATGTGAGTACCCAGGATGTTGATGGTAGAACAGATGGTGAGTTCTGGTTCGTCAGATGTTGTCATTCATGCTATACTACATACCTCAGTCAAAACAAGAAAGTGTGTCATTATGAACATAAAACATCAGAAGAACGTAAGTAAATGTAAGAACAAGAGTCTGGACGTTTTCTAGTAGTTGATTGAACTTTGTAGCGTTAAAGAAGCCAAGTGATTCTGCCTCAACAATATGACTAGGTAACAAATTCCATACCCTCACCACTCCCTGTGTGAAGAAGTGTTTCCTTCCCTCTATCCTAAGTGTATCTCCACTTCATTTCTAACTGGTTCTGGTTTCTGTACTGTGCTTAAAGTATTGATTTGGGTTAACTATGTCAACTCCTTTTAAGGACAAATAGATTCAGTTATTTCAGCCTTTCATTACAGCATAGTCCTTTAAGCCCTGGGATTAGTCTGGTTGCTTTTCTTTGGGTTCTATCTAAGGCCACAATGTCCCTTTTGAGCTGTGGTGACCAGAATTGGACACGATACTCAAATCTAAACCCTTCCCTGATATGTAAGGATTCCTAAGGGGTAGATGTACTAAGATTCGCAGCGCAAACATACCGCAATATGTATTTTCTTTGTGACAATTCACAAAATATACATTTTGTCATATGTACTAAGAGAAAATATGTTAGAGAGAGCTGCAATATACTAATTCAAATATGTGTTCATCTTAACAACATCTGTAGCATTGTAGAGCCATGAGATATTTTTTTCAAATAAATTTAAAAAATCAGTTTATTCCCATCAGATTCTATAGTGGGGCCCCCACCTTTGCCCCCAAATAAAAAATGGGTTTCTGTCAAAAAGCTTTTCATAATCACAGTGTAGGTGTTGTGAAATATCCTGCATCCCCTCCGCCCTTCGGGACTCTTCGGAACGTTTAGTCAAGTAAACTGTTTGTCAATTGAGGCAGTTTTAAATTTCAGACGTAAACATACACCTGGTGGCCATCTTGTTTTATAAAACATAACCATTTTGACATATTTGTATTCCATTGTTACTGGGACAATAACTACCATGTTTGGAGTTTGTTGGTCAAACGGTGTTCAAATAGTAGCAGTTTGCTGTTAAGGGCGTGTTTCGATAAGATTTGTGGCAGCCATTTTGACATTAAAATTTATCGCAGAAACATCTGCTTCGCAAACTTGATGCAGGTTTGGATGCTGATGATATATGCCAAGTGTCAGATCAATCGCTTCACCGGTTCCCAAGAAGAGGATTTCGAAAGATTTCTAAAAAATGCATCAAATGGCCAGGTTTTGTTTCTGGTCAACACAATATTTTAAAATTCAGTTGTATTGATACAGTATCAGGGAAGACGCTTGTGAAGTTTGGAGTTAGTCAAGTAAATCGTTTGTCAATTGATGCAGGTTCAAATTTCAAATGTAAACTTATAAGTGGCTGCCATCTTGTTTTATAAAACATTACCATTTTCATATGGGACGATAACTACCAAGCTTGGAGTTTGTTGGACAAATGGTTTTCAAACAGCAGCAGTTTGTTGTTAGGGGCATGTTTCGATAAGATTTGTGGTGGCCATTTAGACATGAAAATTTATCATAGCAACTTCTGCTTCGCAAACTTGATACAGGTTTGGATGCTGATGATATATGCCAAGTTTCAGATCAATCGCTTCACCGGTTCCCAAGAAGATTTCAAAAGGTTTTATCGAAAAATGTGTCACGGCGCCAATTGCAAGAACACAGCAGTAAAATTTTTGACTGATCAGTCACACAGCTTCAAAGCAGCTGCAGTTTAATGGTTTGGGAAGATAAATAAATAAATAAATAAATACATTTTAACAATAACAATAGGCTTCCCAGCCTTTGGCTTGGAAGCCTAATAAGGGAAAAGACACAATACCAAGATCTAGATTTTACTTTTATTTTGTAATTGTTGATTTTCTACCATCCCCCATCCCTCATCCCTCATCCCTCATCCTGAGGATCATGTTGTCCTTAACTTTCTACACCCATCCCCCTCCCCGAAACTCCCCCATTTCAACTTGATTGAATCTAAAAGTATATCACAAAAGAGACCTGATTCTCACGTGAGAGACAGTGAGACGCCAATGTTACAAGAGGCTGATTGAGTTACAATAGGCAGCTCATATTACAAGACGCCATTCACATGGCTGCAGACTAATCTAATCATAGTTTAATACATCGCCTGCACATTCCTGATTGATAAATAAAAAAAAAAAATTAATGGAATACTGTACATTACAGGGCAATTACTACAAATAACTAGAAAACGTCATATCTGCCTGTGGCAAAGTGGTGAGTGAATACAGATGCGTGCAGTGCAAAACGGATACAAAAACAGACAGACAATGATTTCCAGGTGCAAGGGTATTTATTGAATTAATTAGCAATGTCCAGAGCCTTATGATGAACACCTGTAAATAATAAATGATGGAAGTGAGTACAGCGGCGTGTATCACTTTGTTTGTAAAATTCCACGGGTTTGACCCGCAACCAAAAAGTCCAGTTTAACACACCAACACTAAAGACAAAACGCAATCACAGTTCTTAGTGATAGTGAATAAGTGCTCATGGTGTATTTACAGTTCTCTGTCAAAATGCAGGGGTGAAAGTGATGTCCGGGTTTATGCAGGTTTAATTCGACCGGTCATGTCTGGCCTTGTTGTTACCTGCTTTTCTAAGAGTGTTCCTGACTGACATGAATACATTACTGCTGGATTTAAACTCGCTGTCAGCAGAGATGCTAAAACTTCTACTGTTAAAATATGTGTAGTCCAGCTCAGCGTTATACAATTGGAGACTGAAAACTGGTCCTTAGTTTAACTTCTTGCAATGGCATACAATTCCTTTATGTTGTTGAGATTTTTTTGGATTTATTTCCATAAAATGAATGTCCATATTTTTTTTTTTTCTTTAAGTACATTAACCAGCCCATGCTGTAGTTTTTTTTTTTCAATCTTTGTTTTCTTCTATTCATTTAGCTGTTCCTCATCAACTGTTGTGTCTGTTCTTGCTGGTGCACTTATTTTATTTATTTTTATTTTTTCAGATGGACTGCTGTCTTCACTCAGAAAGTTGGTGTTGTACCAGTTATGTGGATTTTCATCCCCAAATATATTAAAGGAAATAAGTGAAATCCACTCATTTTTGGCAGTGTTTTTGTAACTAATAACAAATAAAATGGCAGTTTGTCATGGAATTTAGAATGTAGTGGTGCGTAGTGATTTATATGCTATATATACGCATGGTCATGTGATGCCGTTTAACTAATCAGAGGTATTTATTTTTCCAAGCTGTGTTTATATATATATATATATATATATATATATATATATATATATATATATATATATATACACACACACACACACACACACACACACACACACACACACACACACCGAGGCGACATGAAAAAAAAGTGCTGAAAACATTATTTTTTTTGGTAGCATCAATACGCTCAATCAGTACCACTTTCAATTAGTATACACATGAACCGCTACTCACAACTGACCAATGACATGCTTGCTGTCTGCCAAAGTGCATGTTTTAAATTTCTGTTTGTGATTTGGCTATTTACTGTCATTGATAAGAGGTTCAAACTTGAACTCTTCTGATTGGAAAATGCGCACAGCTTTACACTTACAGTACAAACGGACGCGCAATGTGTAGGAACACTGAATGAGAGACATGAAATATGGCCTGACAGCGGTAGGGGAAAAGAAAAAATAATAAAAAAAAAATTCTATTTGTTTTGGTCTAAACGTCAGAAAACTGTCAATGAACCGTCTGAAGACAACAAGCTAGCAGCTATCACCAGTAGTCCTGCGCCATTCAAACGGTAATTAAATTAGTCAGGATTTGTGAGATTAAATAAAATGGTTTGCTTTGCTTTGCTTTGAACACAAAATGTTAGTTAACAAAAATGGACAACCGTAAGTATGAATTAAATTATATATATAAATATTTTAATTTATTATCATAATGTGAAATTGAAATTTGATGCACACGTCAAGTCCTTTGCTTTGTATTTCCTTTTTTGTTTTTAATCAGAAGTGTTCTAAACAGAATAACTGTTTTACACAACGGTATATTTGGTCTAATGTTAAAAAAAAGTTTGATCTTTATTTTTCAAAAATAAAACATCAATGCACGAATAAGGAACTAGGTTGCCAATTGCATCACTGTGATTACTCAACCTTAAAGTTATCTTTTTCATCCCCTCCTGAAATAAAATCCTGGTTATGCCCGACACGGTACGGGGACACGGTCCCAATATATATATATATATATATTATTATCGTATATATATATATATATATATATATATATATATATATTTAAAAAAACATTGGGAGAGAATATGTAAGTGCACAGTTTATTTCAAACTCTCAAGCCTTAATAATATAACCAAAGTGTGTCAGTCATCAAAAATATGTGCTAAAATGGAATGAATTTGATGTAGCCCTGCACAATGATAAAAATACAGCTGAACAGAAACCGAACCTGACTTCTGTAGTTCAGAATGTTATTAACAGCACGAGAGTGTGAAGATACTTCCATTGCCTGTAAAATGTTGTTTACAGCTCTCTTGATTGTGACAATATGTGGTGTTTAACTGTGTGACGGTGCAGTGGGTGTGGAGCAGACGTCACAGAGTCACTTTTAAATTTGCAAATACCCTACCACAATGGTAGGGTGAACTTTATTAACAAAAAAAACACAGTTCAAAGCAACAAAAATATAAATCATAAGTCCCAACAGAGGAGTCCCTCTCAGTTCCTTGAGTGCACTCCTGGGGTGGTGAAAAGTGCAGGTGCTCAGGTGCTTAAGTGTCCAGTTCCAAGGTGAAAAGTGCTGGCAGTGGTGCGGCAGCTCCTTGGCGTCAGGGATCACTCTGACAATAAACACAAACAAGTAGCACAAAAATAACCACATAAACAAACACACAGCTCAGGAACCTAGCTCCAGTATTACCTCAACATGCCTTGCACTTACAAAATGACAGCCCTTATATACCCGGGGACTCCACCCCATGATCAGCGCGACTCAGTACACCTGCCAGTTGTCTAATGCAACACAGCTGATCACAGTGATTTTGTCCCCTAATATGGTCATTCCGCCCTGCACCAAGATGGCCGACTTCCTTTTCCGCCCCTCTCTCCAAGCCGGCCCATCTCTGAACAGGCATGCAAGTACCCCTGCTTAGTGCCCTCTTGGGTCGGGAGGGAGATTTGCAGCTCAGATCCTCACGCTCCCTGTCACATATCCCTTTCCTCAGAGTGCAGCCGAAGGCACACTCGGCCAATACTACCTTCCCCAAGTGGTCCCCCTCTCTAGAGAAAAAGTCTGCATTTGAGTGCTCCTTACCCGTACAATGTTTCACCCGAAAGTTGAAGGGTTGCAACGCCAGATACCACAGAGTTATCCGAGCATTGTTATCCTTCATCGTGTCTAACCACTTCAACGGAGCGTGATCTGTGACAAGGAGGAAATGATGCCCCAGGAGATAATACCGGAGAGAGTGCACAGCCCATTTAATAGTCAAGCACTCCTTCTCGATAATGGAATAGTTACACTCCCGAGGGAGCATCTTCTTACTGATGTATAAGATGGGGTGTTCTACTCCGTCAATCTCCTGGGACAAGACCGCCCCCAGACCTACATCAGACGCATCAGTCTGGAGGATGAATTCTTTGCTGAAATCAGGAGATATTAGTGCAGGAGCTTGACACAGTCGCCTCTTTATCACATCAAAAGCCCCCTGACACTCATCTGACCACTTTACCAAATTTGGTGCCTGCTTCTTAGTGAGATCCATTAAAGGGGTAGCAATAGTGAAGAACTCGGGGAGGAACCTACGGTAATAACCTGCTAACCCGAGGAGGGATCTCACCTGGGTTTTGGTCTTCGGAATCGGAGTGTCCACCAAAGTCTGGACTTTAGAAGGCATCGGCTTCACCTGACCATTACCCATAATATAACCCAAATATTGCGTTTCTAGTTTGGCAAACGCACATTTCCTCAGGTTGGCTGTTAGCCCCGCTTTCCTTAGAGACTGAAGGATGGCTGCAAGTCTAACAAAATGCTCTTTCCAGGAAGAGCTAAACACTACCACATCGTCAATATACGCGGCCGCATATTTCTGATGTGGAGCTAGCACTTGATCCATCAGTCTCTGAAAGGTTGCTGAAGCCCCATGCAGCCCGAACAGCATGGTCACAAAATGGAACAAACCTTCCGTTGAAAATGCGGTCTTCTCGCGAGAGCTTAGAGTTAAGGGAATCTGCCAGTATCCCTTCATCAGGTCGAGGGTGGAGATGAACCGCGCCCCTCCTATCCGGTCCAAGAGCTCATCCACTCGAGGCATAGGGTATTCGTCAAACTTGGAGATGGCATTCACTTTGCGGAAATCCATACAAAAATGATTGGTGCCATTCTTCTTGCCAACCAAGACAATCGGGCTGCACCACTCGCTCCGTGAAGGCTCTATGACTCCAAGCTCTAACATATACGCTACTTCTCAGCTCACCGTCCCCCTCTGACTTTCAGGGATGCGGTACGGTCTCTCTCGCACCCTCACACCTGGGGAAGTAACAACAGCATGTTCAATTATATTCGTTCTACCTGGCAAATCAGAAAAAACATCACGAACTTCCCAATTAACTCTTGTATCTCTCGCTTTTGACTGGGAACTAATTGATCCCCCACTACCATCTCCGCGTTGCTAGGGGGATGAATGTCAGGACCAAAATCATCCTCGAAACTATCTCCCGCAATGAACAGGGCCTCCCTTTCCCTCCACGGTTTCAACAAATTAATGTGGTAAATTTCAGTTTTATTCCGGCGGTCGAGTTGCCGAATCTCATAATTTACCTGTCCCATTGCCCGCACCACCTCATATGGGCCCTGCCATTTAGCAAACAGCTTTGATTCGCTTGAGAGCAGGAGCAACATCACCTTATCCCTAGGTCGAAAGGTCAGAATCCGTGCATATTTGTTATAATGTTGCTCCTGGTGATGCTGAGCCTGTTTTAAGTTATTTTGCACCAGTTTGCCAATTATTTCTAGCCGCTCTCTCAACAGCATTACGTGCCGGACTAGATTTTTGGTTTTATTTTCAGGCTCCTCCCACCCTTCTTTTATTAGGTCAAGAATGCCTCGGGGTTGTCTTCTGTACAGCAGCTCAAATGGGGAGAACCCAGTTGAGCTCTGTGGCACCTCTCTCGCTGCAAACAGAAGGTGTGGGAGAAGCCTTGCCCAATTTTTCTGTTCTTGGTTTACAAACCACCTCAGCATCTGTTTTAAGGTCTGATTAAACCGCTCCACCAAGCCGTCAGTCTGCGGATGGTAAACTGACGTGCGGATGGAGCGTATTTGCAATAATTTATAAACTTGAACAAGATATTTAGACATGAAATCAGTCAAAATCTCTTTGGGGATCCCTACTATAGACATAATCTTTACTAATTCAGTTGCAACCGCAGCTGCACTAGTGGACCTCAAGGTACTGCCTCAGGATATCGCGTTGCATAGTCCACCACTACTAAAATATGCGTATATCCTGACTCAGAGGGAATCAATGGGCCCACTATGTCCATTGCAATAAGTTCAAAGGGAACCCCCACCAAGGGCAGTGGGACCAGCGGGGCAGGGCGAACTCGACCCGGCACCACCTTTTGACACTCAAAGCATTCCGCTACATATTTCCTCACTTTGCCACATACCCCAAGTCAATAAAACTGAGCCAATTTTCACTCTAGTGTCTTTTCAGAACCAAGGTGCCCCGAAAAAGGTATATCGTGTGCCAACCGCATCACCTCAGCTTGAAAAGGCCCCAGAACCAATAATTGTTTTACAGGAGAACCTGTGTCCAGGGCTTGGGTTACCCTATACAGTAACTGCCCGGATATGACATAGTGAGGAAATGTGAGCGGATGTGTATCATCAATAGCCTTCCCCTCGACAGACCAAACCTGCGCCCGGATGTTAACTAAGGTGGGATCATTACTTTGCTCCCACGCCAGGTCAACATCCCGGTCCCAGAACTTCGGTATGTCGAGCGAGGTTATGGTAGCCCGTGCACTGGGGTTCTCAGTAACTCTGCCCCGCAGGTCACACTGCACCCCTATACCCTTTCCTCTGCTTTTAACAGGCACAGAAGTTTCTCCAATCAAGTCCCACCCTTGTCTCATTGCTATCCCCTCCCACTTCTCAGCCCGTCGCTCTCGTTTTGTTTTCCTGGACCAGAAGCGAGATGAGAACACTTCAGCTTGCATCGGAAAAATTTGGCCAATACGATCCTCCTTTGCAACTACTACCTTACTTTGGGCTGGCCCTGTTTCACCCAATAACAGCTGTTTGAAACATGGCCAGTCCCTCCCCAAAATGACAGGATAGGGCAGACTATCCGCGACAGTCACAACTACGCGGTCTGTCCGACTTCCCACAGTCACATATAATTTTGTGGTCGGATATACCTTGGTTTTTCCATGAACACAGGAAATAGCCACCTGGGCATGTGGCTGCCAAGATGTACCTTCCACGAGAGCAGACCGAGTCATAGTTTGCCCACATCCTGAGTCCACTAAGGCATGGGTACTCTTATTACCAATCTTCACAGCAATGACACAAGGCCCCTCCCGACCCTTTCCCCCGGACTTACCTGCTTCAAGAGCCGGGTAGTGGGAAGCCACATCACTCTCCATCGCTGCAGGGCAGAATTGCTGAATGTGACCTGGCTCGTGGCATCTCCAGCAGACGGGGGCCGAGGACACCAAGGGAGCCGACCTGTCCCACTGCCCTTGAGCAAGTGGGGGGGATGAACCCCCTGTTATACCCCAGCTAGGGGCCATTCTCGGCTTCCACTGTTTGGGAGGGAGGTGGCCCATCGTGGCACGTGCTGGAACGGGTGTCAAGGATGGTCTCGGTGAAGGTGGAGGTGGGCTGGGGAGCTGGATCCGACTCTTGGGAGGGGGAGGGGTTGATGCTGAGGAGGGCGACAACGCGTCTTCAAAGGCCTCAGCCAGATTGATGGCCGCCTCCAGCGTGGTGGGCTGGTGCTGTACAATCCAATTCTGGGTCTCTGCCCCCATCACGCTTGTGAACTGTTCGATGTTAATCAGCTCGGCCACTTCCTGGCCCGATTTTTCGGTGGGGCAGAGCCACCGGTCAGATTGATCTTTCAGCTGTTGTGCTACCACGTGGGGGCGGGTAGCCGGAGGCCTTCGGTACTCATGAAACCGGCGGCGGTAGGTCTCCCCAGTGATGTTGTACCGCCGGAGGATGGCCTGCTTAATCAGTTTGTAATCCTGAGCGGCGGTGTTGTCCAGAGCCTGGTAGGCTGCCTGGGCTTCGCCTGGGCTTCGCCCACCACTCCTGGGGCCACCTAGCCATTAGTGCCACGCGCTCAAACATGACCAGGTAAGACTCCGGGTCCTCCTCCGGTAGCATCCTCTGCAGCTTCAGATGGGGACTGAACCTATGGGGAGTCCATCTTCCCCTACCGCCGCTGGCCCCACACCAGGTTGGTGCATCTGGGCCACTGATAAGTGAAGTGTAGTGGGCAGCGAGCTCCTCCTGCCTCTTCACCTCCCAGGCTTCCCTCCTCCGTTCAGCATCCTCCCTCTGTTGGTCCAGCGTTGTGAATAACGTCACCAAGGTAGTCGGATCCATCTCTAGTGATCCCTCTTCTGAACATCAAATGTGACGGTGCAGTGGGTGTGGGTGTGGAGCAGACATCACAGAGTCACTTTTAAATTTGCAAATACCCTACCACAATGGTAGGGTGAACTTTATTAACAAAAAAAAACACAGTTCAAAGCAACAAAAATATAAATCATAAGTCCCAACAGAGGAGTCCCTCTCAGCTCCTTGGATGCACTCCTGGGGTGGTGAAAAGTGCAGGTGCTCAGGTGCTTAAGTGTCCAGTTCCAAGGTGAAAAGTGCTGGCAGTGGTGCGGCAGCTCCTTGGCGTCAGGGATCACTCTGACAATAAACACAAACACGTAGCACAAAAATAACCACATAAACAAACACACAGCTCAGGAACCTAGCTCCAGTATTACCTCAACAAGCCTCGCACTTACAAAATGACAGCCCTTATATACCAGTGGACTCCACCCCATGATCAGCGAGACTCAGCACACCTGCCAGTTGTCTAATGCAACACAGCTGATCACAGTGATTGTGTCACCTAATATGGTCATTCCGCCCTGCACCAAGATGGCTGACTTCCTTTTCTGCCCCTCTCTCCAAGCCGTCCCATCTCTGAACAGGCATGCAAGTACCTCTGCTTAGTGCCCTCTTGGGTTGGGACAGTTAGAAAGCTTTAGAAAGCTAGGTTAATGTTTACATAAAAATTTGTGCGTCGGATTTGAGCACGGTTTCGCTTCTTTAGTTCTTTTTTGGGGGGGGGGGGGGGGGGGCTGTGCCCCACCAGTTTTTCAAGCCACGAGTCTCCTCAGTGTGTATATATATATATATATATATATATATATATATATATATATATATATATATATATATATATATTAGTTGTAAGTATGCACATTCTACGTGACTCTCTATTTCCAACAATGTAATTTGCCAATGTATTAAGTGTTATACATATTGTTGGTTAAACTTAACACATTGATTACACTGCTTGAAGAAAGATTACAGTGTATTGAAGAAATTTAAGACACAGTGTGATTCTCTTAAAAAATCAGAGAATAACATTGTTTCCAATTAAGGGTGCAAATACCTTTGATCACCACTCTATGTATGTTAATTTATATGGGTTAATTTCCTACCTGCTGAAAAAAACATATGCAAATGCGCATTGGTTTAATTTATTTATATTTGTGTTAATTGTTTTATTATCAATTATTCCATGCACCTGGTGATTATTGTAAATTAGAGCCAGGTGCAGGGTATTTAAAGAAAGCAACCAGTTTGCTCAGGGCTGCTGCTGTGTGAAGGAGCCCGGTTGAAAATAAACATACATTTCTGTGTCCTGTGTCCTGATTTAAAGGGGCAACGAACCATGAGAGTTGCAGGATCTTTGTACATATATATATATATATATATATATATATATATATATATATATATACATATACATATATATACACACACACACACACACACACATTTATGTTAATTTTGTATATTTGTATATTTTCAGTTATGCAGATGTTTTATATGACGCACATGAATAAATATAACATTGATATGATTTTTGTCATTACATTAATGATTTCTCAGATTAGACCTTTTAGGTCATTAAAAACTATTGTATTAATACTCATGTGTATTTATCAACACATGGGACTGAATTAAACTTACTACATGTGTCAAACTCTCCTCTTCTGTTGTTGGTTTGAAATAAAATGGTGCTGTTTTTTTTTTTTTATTTCCTTCTCTCAGTGTCACACCTACCCCATTGTGTCACTGTAGGGGTGTGCACGCGCAACTGTACCCGACTGGATGTACCAGACTCAATGTACCAGACTGGATATACCAGATGGGATGCGTACCTTTTGAAGCTATACCCTTCTTCGGAGATTTTAATACTAACACGTAAATGTGTACTATTTTTATCGTTGGGTAAAATATAAAAAAATAGATAGTTAACGTTTCAAACGAGAGCCGTTTTAAAATATAAAAAAATACTTGTTACACAAGTTCCTTTATTTACCTCACCTAAAATCAGAACAAACACAGATTGTTATTAACGTTTCAAAGTACAGTGGTTTAAACAAAAATAGCTACAGTACATTATCTTGGCGTAAAGTAATTTGTTTTAGTTGAATCTTGAATATTTATTTATTATTATTATTATTATTATTATTATTGCATTCTTGCTCAGCATGATGCAGGATAAAGAGACAGGAAACAGATTTCAATTTAGAATCTCTTTAATGGTAATTAAATGGGAGTTGAGGTGACTCTCACACAATTTAACCACAGACACACGAGACAAAGACAGGTGGACCGTCAAAAATAGGCATAAAAAACACCTTTGAACATGAAATTAAGTGTCCCGGTCCGGCAGAGCGTTGCCAAACAATCATAACAGTGTCCCCCAGCATGCACATCTCCGCCACTCATGAAAATGAGCCTTGTCTGTATGGCTGGGGTCCTGGCAGCTCTGTCACAGCAGGTTCTCCCATTGCTGTGTTTGTGGGGAGACAGTCCGAGAGGTGGCGGTAGCAAGAGTGATCTGCCTGCTCGCTATATTGCCCCCTCTCACTTCCTAGCCGCCCCGGTCGGGAGTGTTAATCCACCCGTTGGCTGAGGCAGTCTCCTATGGCGTCGGCTCTGACAGGTTGACTGTGGACAGAGGCTCCTGGTTGCAGACTCGAAGCTGTTGGTTGGGTTAGTGATGGTTTTGAGGTGGCTGATCTCTGGGCCAAGCAAGTCAGGAGTAGGGCTTGCTGAGGTGCTTATAGCGGCGTCCCTGCGGTCATGTCCCAAGTAGCGGGTTAAGCGATCCACATGGACGACATCCCCGACCTGGAGTGAATGGAGCATCTGTGTCTAGTTGCCACTGAGGTTTGGGAAAGTGCTCAGGTTGGGGCATTGACTGCCACTGGGCAGGAGCCTTGAAAAAGGTTCCCGCCATCTGCCACTGGAGCTCAGGGGAAAACATCCAGCCGCAGGTCTATATAGAAGTACTCCATTAAGGCCGGCTTTTCTATAAAAAGGTGCTACTGACCAGGGTACAAAGTTTAGATTGCAGCAGTTAACCTTTTGTGGTCCTATGTCCAACATTACAACAATGACCCTATCCGACATCAACAAAAAGACGTCAAGCACAGGACTCAGTCATTTTTTTCTGCTGATAAAAGGAGTGATCCGGAGATGATTTATCAGTATGCACGACTATGAAGAGGTATGTGATAAATACAGTGAACAAGGGGTGAGGAGGGGATGGAGTGAAGTACTGAGTGTCCTGTTGATATCCTTTTAAACCTGTTTTACTTTGAATAAAATTACTTTTAAACAGCGCATGTAAAATAATCAGCATGTGTGAAAATAAATTGGACCTGATGCGCATAACAGGTGCTGAATAAATGGACCACAAAGGGTTAAAACAGGTTTATGAGTTGTTGGAAATAAAGGCAATAAAGACCATGCCTTATTACAGCAGACAGATGGGCTGGTAGAGCGTTTTAATAGCACATTGAAGAGCATGCTGTGCAAGTTTGTGTCAGATACCGGCTCGGACTGGGACCAGTGGATTTCATATCGATTTGCTTTCCGCGAAGTTCCTCAAGTATCCACTGGATTTTCCCCCTTTGAGTTGTTGTATGGCAGGCAAGTAAGAGGGTGTGGACAAGTGGGTAAATGAGTGCAGGTGAAGGCAATGCAGCAGAGTAGATTGAATAATCAACGATTTACAGGTGCAAGGGTATTTATTGAATGAACAATGTCCAGAGCCTGATGGCAAACAACTGTAAATAATAATGATGGCATGATACAATGCTGTATTTATAATCCCCGGGTTTGACCCGTAATCAAAAGTCCAGTCCTGCACACCGGCACGTAGCACAAAACAGAGACACAGTTAACAGTGAGTGATATTAGTGCTCATGGTGCAAAGACAGTTCTCCATGAACAAAGCAAAAATGCTGGTGTCCGGGTTTGATGCTGGCTGAACAGTGGCAACTCCGGATCGTGTTAGTAGTCTAGAATTGACAAACAACAGTCTCCTTCTTACTTCCACAGACTAACAAACATAACACTTTTTGGTTTCACAGTAAATAACATGGGTTCCTTGTAGGTTGAATCTAACTATTTACCAAGGAACAGATTACTTACACTACAACCCTTTATATACCGCCCCCCATAGCCCTTATGTTAATGAGCGCATCAGCTCCTCCAATCCGCAGATGCCACGCCATTTCCCATCTGGGTCACTGAGTTTGGGTACTGTAGCTCCGCCCCTTTAGTAGATGGCTGACTTAAACCTAAACCAAGGAATAAATTGTCATGCCATTTAGTCCAGGGTACTGTGTTCCTTTTACACAGCATCCTCACAGGTTGGTAGGGAGCTCTAACACCAAGAATCATTAGATCTCTATTACAGAGGGCCTTTGGACATTTTGAAGGAAGAGTGGGAGTCCAGAGCACCTACGAGCCTGAACATAGCATCTTATGTCCTGAAAATGATAGACCAGTTGGAGTAGATGTCCACCCTGGCAAGAGAGAATATGACTGAGGCGGAGAGATACTAGAAAACCTGGTATGACAAGTTAGCATGATCTTGTTCTTTTAATCCAGGATGGAAAGTTTTACTAGTATTACCAACTAAAGAGATTAAGCTTTTAGCCAAGGGGCAAGGTCCATTTGAAGGGGGTTTGCTGGGGAAGGAAAGCCCAGTGACTTGAGATTGTAACGCAGAAAATCAAGGCAGATGTCCCATATTAACCTGCTAATAGAGTGATTTCCAAGACTGGAGGAAGCAAGCCACCAGATGTGCATCAGAGTAGTTGAGGATGAAGAGGAGGAAGAACAAATATACTTCCCTCAAAAAGGTGAGACAGGGAGGTGGGACTTGAGTTATTTGACACAAGAACAACAAGGAGAGATAATGACTTGTCTCAGTCCTGAAGTGTTTCAGGAGAAGCCTGGAATTACAAACCTTGTGAACTATCAAATCAAGCAAAAGAGGAAAAGTCAAATTCGTCAGTGGCCCTACCGAGTTCCAGAACGATTGCTATCAGAACTGAAAGCTGAGGTGGAGTTAATTATATCTTTAGGGGTGATCGAAGAATCTAATAGCGAGTGCAGCAGTCCCATAGTGCTGGAGCCAAAAAAAGATGACAGTTGAGGTTTTGTATTGACTTCAGAAAAATCAACTCCATTTCCAAGTTTGATCCATACCAAATGCCCCAGATCGATGAGATGGTGGAAAAGTTGGGAAAGGTGCAGTACCTAAGTAATCTGGACTTGTGTAAACGATACTGGCAGGTACCGTTGGCACCTGAATCAAAGGAAATTAAGCTTTATGGACACGTATAGGACATTTTCAGTTCACTGTGATGTCTTTTGTATTATAAGTGCGAAGGGGAGTTGGGGAGATCACCTAGGCTACTTGAAGTGGATCATTCAGAGACTTCAAGAAGTAGTGTTGTCAGTTAACCACCAGAAATGTGCTTTAGTGAAACAAGCGACCAAGTGAGGCGCCATGTTTATGTGGGGCATTGATTTTACCGTAAGTCCTGATTATAGGTGCCAATGAAATTTGATATTACCATTCATGGCAAAAGGTGTCATTTATACATTAAAGTGGTGTTTTAACTTGTACTAAGTATAATTTAACACTTATTGTGATTATTCTAGGTGGGATTTTAAGCCAAAACCTAGTTATTTTATATACTTACTGTGATGTATTTATAAAGGAGTTTGGGAATTGTATTTAAATGTTTGTAAATTTTATTGATCTAGTTTTTGGTTTCTTCTAAGGGGACGAGTAAGCTCAGCTCCAGTATAAAAGGGTTGAGAGAGAGAGAGAGAGAGAGAGAGAGATGGGTGCTTCCTGAGTGTCCAGAAAATATCATCTTCCTGTTTTCCTGCATTTAGGAATTTCTCTTTTCTTTTTAAAAAGTTTATTTTGTGTTTATTTTCATTGAAATTTTCTTTTGTTTTGACACTGTTGGTTAAGTTTCTGGAGCTTAAAGAAAATAAAAAGGATTGCAAACTTCTGTTGTCTGTGTTCTTCCTGCAGTACCATCTTTGACCACTTGGCAAATCCAAACAGGCTTAATTGTAACATTGGACACCTTACATTTCAAGCCCTCTTGTTGTGTATATCAGCTCTTAAAATAGGATAACTATGGGGATTGATAAAGGACAGATGTAAGTTATTTGTGTCAAAGTCTGAGCTCAAACCATCTGTGTGTGTAATGGAGGGAAAGGTAAAGAAATGTTACAACTATTCCAGGTCTCTCCTAATCTAACTGACAGCCTTGCTTCAACACAACGCTAATTCATATTTCAATCTGGATAAAGCTGCCTGGACTGGTCACTAAAACAATGCAAAACATCTTTAACGCTATACTTTCACTATAAATATTCAAAAGAATAATCATTTCCATCTTTTAGCAATCAAAATGTTCACGGAAGAGTCAATCCTGCCCCATGAGGACACTAAATCAGTGAGAAACGTCTTACAAACGTCTACACCCATTAAAGTATGAACACAATAAAAATTATGATTTTAGACTAGAGATTTTTCAAGACGCTTTGCATTGTTTTAGTGCCCAGTCTGTGCAGTTTTGTTTTGGTGCTGCTTTCACCCTTCCCTTCTAGATATGTGTGCTTCATTAGCCTGCTGTTTCATGACATGTTGCAAAAATGTCAACAAGTCGGGCAACTTCTTCAAATTAGGTTACTTTTAAGGTGGTCCAGATGTAAAACACCCTTAATTGATGTATAAAACAGGTGAAAAATCCAACAGAAAAAGGCTGTCGAAATAAACCTTGCAAGCAATGAAGCTTCGGAAAACATTTCTGAACACCGAAATTTTAATGAGTAGAGGCTAAAGCGACATGTTTTGTAATAGACTGGTATCTCTTAGGGGGAATAGTTAAAGGTTTGGGGCAATGAGATTTACATACTTGTACCAACTATTGAAAGGACATCACCCACATCCTGGTTCATTGCAGCTGTAATTGCTATGCAAAGAACGCATTGCCCCAAGATAATTTGCATCATCCTGTACTTGCACTCAACTGCTCGATGCTTAGTCGTATTCTACTACTGTTCTTAATTCTAACTATTTTCTGTATCTTGTACTTGATTTGACTCTTAAATGTATCCATATTCACATTTTTTGTAATTGCTCTTATTCGAAATTGTTGTTACTCATTTATCATACTTACTACGTGCTCTTAATTAAAAACTGTATATTTTCTAATAGAAAACATTTAATTATTAATTATTGATCATGTAAATCATGCTTACTCCAAACAGATTTGTCAAACAGTTATGATTCTACAATCTATGTGGAAAAATACTATATTTATATATATATATATATATATATATATATATATATATATATATATATATATGTAGTGACAGATTTCCCTCTGGTCAAATGTTTTCCTTGTTTAAATAAAGACTTAGACACAGGATACCAGGAAATGCCATAGCATGTGTTTATTTACAATATAAAAGAAAATAAAACAAAACCCGATCTCGTGCCCTATCTACACAGATGTTTCCCTAACTAATAACAAGGCAGGCTAAGTCTGATACCTCGTCACCAAAACCAAATCGTAATCCAAATACCTTTTCCAATAGTTTGTTTTCCCATCTCACACTATTCACAATAACAACCAGCTTTCTTCCTCTCCAACTCTCCAACTCCTACCATCACCCACACCAAACATATACACACACACTCACCTCTTTTTAAACCTAACTAATTAATCCACTAATTACTCCATTGACTAAACCTGGCATTGGTTCTTGACTCCAGTAACCTCTACTGGGCCCCAATGCCCCTCATGTATGGTCTCTGCTAAATAAGACCTATTTACTTTAAACCAGATTTAATTATTTTAACTCTCATTTTTATCACATCATTATCATTTAGTAGTTAATCAATTATCTCATCTTTAGTTTTAACCTCAAGCACATTATATTATTTAATTTCTTTGTTTACCCTCCAGTTAGTTTATGTTCTTTCATATTTTGCTCCTTTACTTAACCAATCCCCCCCCCCCACCCAACACTACCCCCCCCCCCCCCCCCCCCCCCCCCCCCCCCCCCCCCCCCCCCCCCCCCCCCCCCCCCCCCCCCCCCCCCCCCCCCCCTAACCCCCTAACCCTGGGAAAACGTGCTAGGGTACCCTAGCCCGTATGGTTGGGAAAAGAAAGAAGGTAAGCCAAGCACACAACAAAACACACTTTTTTTCCTCTCACCAAGGCCCAAGGGCCTTTAAGTGCTGGTTGGAAATGTAGACTCCGTCATAAACCCAACCTCTCGGCTTAACCTCAACCTGTTGTGCAAACAGATTGATCTCAGACTGTGGGTACCTCGAAAAAAAATCTGCATTGATGTGTTCCTTGCCCTTTCTGTACTGGAGATCAAAACAATAGGGCTGCAATGACAAGAACCAACGGGTCACCCTTGCATTCCTGTCTTTTGTTGCGGTACAGCCATTTTAAGGGTGCATGGTCCGTCATTAAGGTAAACCTTCTACCCAATAGGTAATAACGAAGTGCCTCCACTGCCCACTTAATGGCCATACACTCCTTCTCTACAGTGGCATATTTGACTTCCCTGGGCAACAACTTCCTGCTTAAAAACAAGACTGGGTGTTCTTCTCCATTCCTTTCTTGTGACAACACTGCCCCTAAACCTACAGCTGAAGCATCATCTATGGGGTGTTCTTCTCCATTCCTTTCTTGTGACAACACTGCCCCTAAACCTACAGCTGAAGCATCTGTCTATAAAATAAAGGTTTTATTAAAATCTGGACTGATCAACACTGGCTCCTTACAAATGGCTGCTTTTAAATCCTTAAATGCCCTGTCCACTTCCGAGTTCCACACAATTTTGTCTGATTTTGTTCCTTTTGTCAACTCTGTCAGTGTAACTAATCGAGTAGCGAAATATTTTATAAAGAATCTGTAGTAACCTATTAGGCCCAGAAGTGCCCCTAGTTGCTTTTTATTTGCCGGCTGCTTACAGGCTTGTATTGCATGTATTTTCCGATCTTGGGGTTTTATTTCCCCATTCACCATTATAAAACCGATATACTATGTTTTCTTCAATGCAAACGCACACTTATTTTAATTTGCAGTCAATTTACTGTCACGCAACGACTGTAATACTGCACCCAGTTAGACATTTCTTTATTATTTTAAGTGCAAACCCACCAAATAACTCAGCTGAATTAAAGTGAGTTTTACTTTATTTATTTTTCTAAACAGAGGCACTGCAAGTTCATTGAACGTAAGCCTCCATTCAATGAACTCCGCCATCTCTGCGCACCCTGCCGTTCTGATACAAACAGACTTTTTTTTCTTCCCTTTATATAGTAACGGTATACTCAGTCCGTTACACACAGTCTGATGATAACAGTGAATAATAGGTGATAACAGGCAATACACGGCGTGGTGGACTCAAGTGCAGTGTTGTCCGAGTTTTGTGTGTGGCCTGATCGTGATCGTGTTAGCCGTCTGATAACAACAAACAAGTATTTTAGACGACAAAAAAACAAACAAAACACTCACAATAACAATATGGGTTCTCCTTCCGGTTCACCATTAACCATAACAAAGGAACAGATCACCTCGCTACATCCCCTTATATACTTTCAATCACGTCTCCTTGGTTAACGATTGCAACCGCTCCTCCAATCCACGGCTGCCGCATCGTTTCCCTTCCAGGCCGACGATTATGTGTGCCATAGCTCAGTCCCCTTTCAAAATGGCTGACTTCCACCGAACCCTGGGAATTAATTGCCTGGCCATCCAGTCTAGGGCACTCTGGTGGTGTGGGCTACTCTCCATACCTTCACTAGGTTCTACATGCTAATTGTCGTGGATCCTCAAAACCCTGGTTTTGCAATTAGTGTTAAAGGCCACTTCCCAGTCAATATAGAGTTTAAATTGTTCACCCTAACTAATTGTTACTGGGATGTCGAATGGTAACGCACAGGCAGCCTCTCGGTTTGGCTTTGTAACATTCTGGTCGTTTTGCAATCATGCCCTTGCGACGGCTTGGGTATACTCACCCATTCGGTAATGGTTACAATGCATACTTGAAAGGGAATGTTAGGTTATTATTATAACCCTGGTTCCCTGAAATAGAAATGTAACAATTAACTTTCAAAGTCACTGCGTATATTATTCGCAGCATTTATAATTGCCAATCAAAGCCAAACACAGCAATTAATTTATCTAAGCCATTTTATAAGGGAGTTTGTGAATAGCCAGACAGTGCTGCCAGATTGGAGTTTTTCCAGCCAAATGTGGTTTGTTTTTACAGCACCTAACGGGTAAATATTGTCTTTGGTGGTTTGACTATTTTTTGGCTATTCCTTTTGATTGTAAGGTTGTCACCAGTGCAGGACTTCAATCACCATGTGGCACAAGCCCTGCTGCTGTAAATAGTGTGTGTGTGTGGGACTGTAAGGTTTGCAGGGATGGGGTTAAATCTGTCCCTGCCAGCAATCACAGCTGTGGCCATGTCTCAATTAGGTAATTGATACTAATTGGGGAGTGGCCACCTGTATAAAAGAGAGCAAAATCTTTTGTTTGTAGGAGGAGTGAGTGAGTGAGTGAGTGAGTGAGTGAGTGAGTGAGTGAGTGAGTGAGTGAGTGAGTGAGTGAGTGAGTGAGAGAGAGAGATTCTTTGGCAACATAGTACTGAAGGCTAATACCCAGCCTGCAATTGTGTTGTTCTTTGTTTAAACCTTTTATTTTGGCCCTTGTGTTTTGCTTGTTCTTGTTTGTTTTGGTTAATGAAGTGCGCAGCAGTGCTTCACTGCAACTTCTGTATCTGCACATAACTCCAGGTAACCAGCCTGGGTTTTGACGCTACCCTGTCACACACCACATTGCCCTGTATAGTATATCACGCCCTCCCCAAGCCCTGTCTTTGTTATGGAGTTCAGCACCCAATAAAATGACAAATCATACTATCGCTCACACTTGCATTCAACAAATCCAGCTCAAGAAAATGGTGAACCTGCTTACTTCTTTCCACAGCACCGGTTAATATCAGAATTCTTACACAAGATTGACACTCATATGCATTTGACTGGGGTTCTTGTTTAATTGTAGAATATGGAGAAATAAAAGGTTTTTATGTTTGTTGCTAAACTCACTAAGAACTGTATCAGTGCATATTGTTTTTTTTTATTTTTTTTATTTATATTTTAGAGACAGTTAAGGACAAATTAATTTTAGACAACATTCTGCTTGTACTGTTAATTGTGAGAAAAAAAAAACAAACAAGCAAATCAGATCAATAAATACATTGTTTATATTACTTTCTTTTTAAATACATATTTATGCTTTTGTAATATATATTATTAAACACAAGTATGGTACTGGATTTAGCTTATTTTGGCTACTTTTTTGTTGGTTACTTCCACAATTTGGCAGGTGTTGCAAAAGTAAATCTAGAGCGCTATTGCCAGAGTGCGCTCTAAGTTGAGAGTATGTTTATGAACGCACCCTTCTAGCAGTCTTTAGGCTGTTGATTAGTTGATTGTGGTGAGTTGGCAGGGTGTGCTTCAGAGATCCAGGATTTTTTTTGTTTGTTCAGTGACTGCCTCTGTAAATTGAATAACTTACATAACTTAGATGTAGACTCTTATAAACAGAAATAATTTGTTCCATAATATTAGAAAGCGTTTAAGAAGAAAGACAAACTGTAATACTTTTTGCCCTTCTAATGGGACAGATCTGATTTAAAAATAATGGTGGCAGTCATTATCACATTACATTTTAAACATCATCAATATTAAAATGAAAGACAAATTATTGGATACAGCTCAAAAGTTTTATTCCAGCACATATTAAACATCCGAACTGCCAAAACGTCGCAATTAAATTAACAATTAAACATAAATGGATTTATTTATTAACTTGCCACATATAAAGCACTACTTCAAAAATTAAAAAAAAAACTAGAATAAAATAAACATTTCAAAAGAAAATAAAAAAACTAGAATAAAATAAACTTTTCAAAAGAAACTAATGTGTAAACAGGTGTAAACAGGTTTATGTACATACAACATAAGTAGTTTCTAATCTAAAACTGAAGTAACATATGATTTCTCTTGGTGTGTGTCACTTGCAGCACAGAATCCAGGTTGAGCTGCTGCAGTCTGCAGTTTTTTGATCAAAATGTTTCTGCTGAGGTGCTATGGCTAGCTTCAAGATAAAATCTCTCCTACTGATATTTTCCCTGGTGCATTCTTTGTACAAAATGAAGGATTTGATGGATGCCAGGTCCAGTAGAGATAACAGTAAGCTTGTATTTTAAAAAATTGAATATTGTTGGTCATATTCAAAATAAAAGCACTTATTGTAAAAGGCAGTTCTAGTGTTAATGAAATGTAACTTTTAAATGTCCACAAACACACAAATATAAATTCTAAGTAGTAAAACTTGTACTTAGTAGAAATTATATTTTACATAATTGTGTGTGCATGTGTACGTGCTTGCGTGTGTGTGTTGGAAAGGTAACCAAGCAAGTAGCTAATGCATGGCGTAATTCAGAATGTGTGTGACAACACGTGAATTAATTTCTCTTGTTAAATGTTTTTATCTTCATGGCAACACATGAAGCTCTCCTTGTGATATTCAGAGTTGTTCTTTTCCTACTTAGAAAGCAGACACTGACATTTAAATATCCCCTCCCCTAAAACACTATGAATTGAGTAATCTGCATTGAAATCAGAACTGCATATCAACGCATTTCCTGAAAAGTACAGCAAACATAATGCCAACTTATCAAAAATTCCATGTGAAATGCAAATGTTTATGAAGTAGTAACTATTCAGAGTAACTTTTTAAAAATGTATTATTCAGTATTTCATAGTTTATTTCATATACAAGTTATTGCTGTATACATGTAGTCTTATACACATCAGTATTGTGAGTGGTTAAAGTTGAAATCTGTAGGTAATTAAATGGAAACAGGTATTTAAGTGCAATTTCTCTGCAGTTCATTCTTAAGTCATCACAAACAGTAAGTGTCAGAGATCCATTTTGGGTGCTACTAAACTGAAGGACACACATTAAAGTGTAAAGGACAGGGTTTTCTCAGTAAAAAAAAAATGTGAAAGACAGCGTTATTTCTATGGAAAACCCTGTCCAAGAAAACCTTATCCTTCACACTTTCCTACTTAGAAAACCCTGTCTTTCATACCATTCCACTGAAATAACCCTGTCCTTCACACATCCATTGACATAACACTGCCCTTCACTTTTCTACTGAGAAAACAAGGCCTTTCACACTTTCCTTCTTAGAAAACCCTGTCCTTCACACCATTCCACTGGAGAAATAACCCAGTCCTTCAGACTTCCATTGACATAACCCTGCCCTTCACTTTTCTAGTGAGCATATCAACGCATTTCCTGAAAAGTACAGCAAACATAATGCCAACTTATCAAAAATTCCATGTGAAATGCAAATGTTTATGAAGTAGTAACTATTCAGAGTAACTTTTTAAAAATGTATTATTCAGTATTTCATAGTTTATTTCATATACAAGTTATTGCTGTATACATGTAGTCTTATACACATCAGTATTGTGAGTGGTTAAAGTTGAAATCTGTAGGTAATTAAATGGAAACAGGTATTTAAGTGCAATTTCTCTGCAGTTCATTCTTAAGTCATCACAAACAGTAAGTGTCAGAGATCCATTTTGGGTGCTACTAAACTGAAGGACACACATTAAAGTGTAAAGGACAGGGTTTTCTCAGTAAAAAAAAAATGTGAAAGACAGCGTTATTTCTATGGAAAACCCTGTCCAAGAAAACCTTATCCTTCACACTTTCCTACTTAGAAAACCCTGTCTTTCATACCATTCCACTGAAATAACCCTGTCCTTCACACATCCATTGACATAACACTGCCCTTCACTTTTCTACTGAGAAAACAAGGCCTTTCACACTTTCCTTCTTAGAAAACCCTGTCCTTCACACCATTCCACTGAAATAACCCAGTCCTTCAGACTTCCATTGACATAACCCTGCCCTTCACTTTTCTAGTGAGAAATCCCTATCCTTCTCACTGAGAAAACCCTGTCCTTCTCACTTTTCCACTGAGAAATCCCTATCCTTCACACTGAGAAAACCCTGTCCTCCTCACTTTTCCACTGAGAAAACCCTGTCCTTCACACTGAGAAAACCCTGTCCTTCACACCATTCCATTGAAATAACCCAGTCCTTCACACTTCCATTGACATAACCCTGCCCTTCACTTTTCTACTGAGAAATCCCTATCCTTCACACTGAGAAAACCCTGTCCTCCTCACTTTTCCACTGAGAAAACCCTGTCCTCCTCACTTTTCCACTGAGAAAACCCTGTCCTTCTCACTTTTGCACTGAGAAATCCCTGTCCTCCTCACTTTTCCACTGAGAAAACCCTGTCATCCTCACTTTTCCACTGAGAAAACCCTGTCCTTCTCACTTTTCCACTGAGAAACCCCTATCCTTCTCACCGAGAAAACCCTGTCCTTCTCACTTTTCCACTGAGAAAACCCTGTCCTTCTCACTTTTCCACTGAGAAAACCCTGTCCTTCTTACTTTTCCACTGAGAAAACCCTGTCCTTCACACTTTAAAATGTGGCCTTCAGTGTCCTCATTTTAGTAGCACTGCATTTTTACCTTTAAAATGCATTTGTTTGGAAATAGTTCACGCCTTTTGAAAACAAGTATTGCAAAGAACCTTTCATTTTCTGATCAGTGACAGGAGACAGGTGCACTTTTAGCTGACCAGAACTGGTTGTGCAGGTTTTTAAAATTACCACGCTGGTTTTCACTATAGGACTTAACTGCACAGTATCTCAGTTCTTTTTCTCTACCAGAGTAAGATTAATTTCAAATCTAAAGACCATGGATACGATGGGTTTCAGGTCCCAGTTTTTACTAGGTTGCTCAAATAACTTAATTTGCATTAAGTTATTGAAACCAGCGTATGTGATGCGGAACAACCTGCTAAACTACAGAGTAGGTTAAAAAAAAAAAAAAAAAGCCTGGATGAAAGCGAGACGCCGTTGCAGGAACGTAAAGACCCGGAAGGTAAATGAAGTAGCAGCTACAAGCAATAGACGCAGCTGGAATCGCTTACCAAGGGGTTATGCGGGGTAGCATAAAAGGGGCTAAAGAAACGTTACTGTTTTCCTTCGCTTGGTTTTTGGTGAGAAACTGGAAGGACTGCGAGAGACGCAGAGAAAGCCTATTGGAAATATTTGGGATTGTTTTTTGTTTGTTTGTCCGTGTCTGTTTAGCAACTGTGTGTTTTCCGATTGTAGCACTAGACGACTAAACACAAATCCGGAGCTGTCGCTAAGGGCCAGCACAAACCGGATCAACACTGCACTTCAGTCACGATTAACATTGTTATCACTGTCGTTCACAAATAAAGCACGTAATATATTGTACTGCAACACAAGCACTGAGAGCACTCACTTTGTACTGGTGATGGTGTGTGTGTGTGTCTAATTGTGTGTGTTTAAGTACTGTGTGTATTATTTACGGGACTGCAACACTTTTTCAATACTGTGCAGTACACATGGTGGTGTATTGCAAGCTTGTTATTATTTACTGTCTGGTAATCAGACCCTTGGATTATAAACAAATATTAAACAAACCTTTTCATCCGTATTTTGTTGTCTGTTGGTTTCTTTGGATTATTGCACCAGCACTGCACCTGCTATACACCTGTTCACTATCAGCAGCCACTTTGCCACAGCCACTTACTTGGAGCCATGGCTATTATATTCTCTGCTGAATAGTATTTAGTAAAGGGCATTGTCTTAGTAGGAGTTTTTGAAAGAGCACATATAAAATTTGTACTTCAAGATTATGCTTATCGTTTCCTGTTATCAATCAATCAATCAATACTCGTATAGCACCTTTCATATAAAAAGCATACCAAAGCGATGTACAGGACAAAACAGAAGAACATCTAAATACAATTCATATGCATAGAAATTTAAGAAAAACTAAGTTTAGAATTCAGATTAAAAATGAAGTGGTGACACTGTCAGGAGAAGGATTACATGGTCTCTTTTTTTCATTCTGCTGAGAAGCCTAGCAGCTGCATTCCGTATGAGATGCAGGTGATTTATAGCTTGACCCAGAAACTCAGCAAATAGACCATTACAATAGTCAAGTTGAGAAGACACAAAAGCATGAATTCATTTCTCACCATCAGACAAGAGAGAAAGTAAGACCCCTGGTCAAATTGCCTAGATCTATTTTTAGAGATGTTGTTGCTTCTAGTTACTGCCGAGAACCTAATAACAGAAACTCTGTCTTATCAGAGTTTAACTGCAAAAATGTTTGTAACATCCACCTTGGAGCTGATGTTGACTCAGAAATGACTTCATCTACGCAATGTGGGAAAGCTATAAAAAAAAAGGACAACAAGATGCTCGGCTATATTGTGAAAAGTGTTGAATTTAAATCAAGGGAAGTAATGTTAAAAATGTACAATGCATTAGTAAGACCTCATCTTGAATACTGTGTTCAGTTATGGTCACCTTGCTACAAAAATGATATTGCTGCTAAGTGCAAAGAAGAGAGACCAGAATTATTCTGGGTTTAAAAGGCATGTCATATGCAGACAGGCTAAAAGAACTGAATCTATTCAGTCTTGAACAAAGAAGACTACGTGGCAACCTGATTCAAGCATTCAAAATTCTAAAAGGTATTGACAATGTCGACCGAAGAGACTTTCAACCTGAAAAAAGAAACAAGGACCAAGGGTCACAAATGAAGATTAGAGAAAGGGGCATTCAGAACAGAAAATAAGAGGCACTTTTTTACACAGAGAATAGGGTCTGGAACCAACTCCCCAGTAATGTTGTTGAAGCTGACACCCTGGCATCCTTCAAGAAGCTGCTTGATGAGATTCTGGAATCAATAAGCTACTAACAACCAAACGAGCAAGATGGGCCGAATGGCCTCCTCTTGTTTGTAAACTTTCTTATGTTCTTATGTTCTTATTCACACAAGTAGAGCATTCAGCTAAGGCTGATACAGCCAGGGTATCATCAGGTTTTACAGATATGTAGAGCTGTGTCATCAGCATAGCATAGCAGTGAAAGTTAACACAATGTTTATGGATTATTTCACCCAGAGTGAGGGAGTGAGTGAAGGAGCAATGGACAATGGGAGGGAAGGAGGAAACAAGTGAATGAGTGAGCTACCATCATATTCAGGAAAGTAGCCAACTAAATGAGAACACATGATCCTCTCTTCAAGGAGGTCCTTGTTCAAGAAGAGAACGACTTATGAATTTTGAAACCAGGGATATGTGATTATCGTCCAAAATAATGCTTTGCTCTCTTCCATTTGGTTCTGTAACAAAGCAAACAGGAAAGAAGACTGCTGTCCACAAATCATTCTAGCATATCATGTGATCTGTATCATTGATATGGACAGTGGTTATAATGTTTAGGTTTTACTGCAACTTGACTTTATACAATTGGTATCAACTGTGAGGACCACAGGACCTATGGATTTTGTTTATTTCAATTTTATAATTGTTTTTCGTATGTATTCCCCACCAAGTGATGTATTATCTGTATAACTGTAAAACGTATTACCTTCAGAGCGAATTAATGCAATTATAACCTTATTATAAAATCATAATCAAAAGTACCTTTTGTAGCACTAAAAGTTGTCTATATACAGTAAATCACAATACTTGTTACAAAAGCTCAATACATTTGACCCACAAGTGCAATACCAATGGAATGGAACTAGTTTTAACCTTCAAGCTGCAATGAGAAAAAAAAAAAAATCACTTTATCAGGTTTTTTTCAGAACGGCAGGGAACATTTTTGTAAAATAATGTCAGCGTGTATTAGGCTACTTTAACAAACTTACCAAAGCAGAATATAACAAATATAAAAATTTAAATGAAAATAATACAGTATTTGAGCTGCATGAATGAATGGAAACTTAGATTGCCACCTCTACACAGACATTTTCCAGATAAAGCTCAGTAGAACAGCTGAGAAAATCATAGAATACAGCTCTACTGTCTCTAGTCTATAAATTGAAAATCTTGTGACATAGCAATATGGCAGTCAGATTAGGTCAAAGTTGAATGCCAAGGTCACCAACACATTTAGTGTACAGTGTGCATAAAATTATTAATTTGTCTTGTACCAATAATCAAATTGGAACATAGAGAATCATAGAATATCTCAAAGTGATATATCTATCATCCTGAAACCAAAAACCCACTCGACTCCAATGGCACCATCTTAGCTTGAAGGTAAAATTGAACAGTAGAGTTAGATTGAGATTTACAGTTTCCACAATGAAAAACACCTTCAGGTTTATGAGATATTAACAGTTCAAATACTGTTCCATGTAACCAGCTGCTGACAAGGCTCTTGTTGTACACTACCCATAAGATCAATATCCAGTGAGGATAAACACAGACATTCTTATATCCTTCTCCTGACAGTGTCACCATTCACATTACTTTCAGTACAGGCACAGCAGTTGCAATGAGCTCAGGGTCCATTTAGCTGCAGTATGTATGTGGTAGTACATGAAGGGAGTTTCCCAAGACACATGTGGCATTTGTTATTTATTAACCAAAACTCCTTATTAACTACCCCAGCACTTGGAATGCTAAATCTATAAAGATTTAGCCTTGCAGCCAAAATAACATCAAGTCTCAGGGTGCTGCATATTCTACTTAGCATTCCACTGATCCCTTAGATGCAGATTTGTGAACATGCTTCAACATTTTAGGCTCACTGTTGTCTGCATTGCTCATCTCAGCAGAAGCTCAGACAAACAGGCCAGTTTGCATAACTTTGTGATCTCTGTTCCCAGAACAATCCAGGAAGCTACAGTACGCAAACATGTCTCCTGCACCAACTTAGTTTTTTTCTAGCTGACTATGTAGATAATCTTTTTATTTTTTTCTCAAAATCCTGCATATTTAGTGTAGCATATTGCAAATATGTTGTATAGGCATGCATACATCCATTAAATTACTTCTAGCAGGAGACCAAAAACAATACAAGCATTCCATTTCAATACTTTATATTAATTACAGAGGGTGGTACAAACTATTTATAAGTAATTGAAATTCATAGTGTATTCTCCACCGAACATCCTGTTGTTAGTCTTTACAGATTAACTATAATTATAAGAGGTGCTTGCAGATATATTATTCACTAAGTCCATCTTTTTAGGAGTTAATTCATAAAGGTATAAACCTAGTGTATTCAAAACCAGTTTTAATACATTTGCAGTTGTTTCAAAATGAAATGCTAGACAAAGATGAGATGTGATATCTTTTATTGGACTAATTAAATAAAAATTAATCACAAGCTTTCAACACCTCAAAGGTATCTTAAACATCAATCTCTCTTTCCTACTTTCACCTGAAGAAGAAACCTTTGAGGTCTTGAAAGCTTGTGATTAATATTTGTTTAGTTAGTCCAATAAAAGCTATCACTTCTACTTCTCTTTGTCTATCATCTCTGGACTAATACGGCTACCATTTCCTCTATTAATGAAAATTAAATGCAAAACCTTCTACATACAATTTATGATATAATCTGCTGATGCAGCTACAATATGCGGTTTCAGGCTGTATCTTTTTTTTTTTTTTTTTCTATTTGCCTTGTTTGAAACATTTCGACATAAAACAAGATGATAAACACCACAATACTTTAAACAGGACTTTTTAAGCTTTTCTTTCAATGATCCTTAAGATAAAATAAATTGCAGTGTTGGGCTACAGTCAGACATAAAGCATATATTTGTAAATACCAAACAGAACAAAACATAATTCACCAGTTTAACCGGTTGCAATGCAATCCCTAATGTTTACTGAGCACCTCACAAGTGAGTTTGTTTTAACCAAATGAAAACAGTAAAGTAGCACGACAATAGACTTCCTGATTACCATCGGTACACAAACTAAATGACATCATGAATAGTATATTGTTAATGGGCATGTCTTTACCATGGATACGGCAGGGATGAGGTGGAATTTCACTTGCAGTACATCAGGTGGGCTGCACAGTGTTCTTAGCTTTGTCGGGAGAGTCTTACTGCCAGGTTGTTTTGTTCACTGCCTTTTGCTCGCTTGTTAGAAAACAATGAATATCTGTATAGCTGCTATCAGACCTGCACTGTTCTAAACTCTCAGTACCTTTGTGGCGCAACAAGAGCTCTGCCTGTAAATAGTGCAAGTGTTGTTGTGTGCTTTGGTGGTGGTTGGCAGGGATGGGGTTAACATGGTGTTGATTTGGAACAACCACATCCTATAAAAAGAGAGCCCAAAGCTCCATTAGAGAGACTACCAGGGAGCTGGGAAAATAGAGGTTTGTTGCTATGGGAAGAGAAACACCTGTTTCTGTATTTTTATTTTAAAAACCCAACGTGATAGTGAAAGACTTGGGTGAGGGATTTTCTGTTTCATTTTATGTTCATGACTTGTTTTTGTTTAACCTTTTTATTTTGGCTCTGTGAGCTATATTGTTATTTATAATTTGCTTTAAGAAAAATAAACTTGCACTTCAGTCCTGAGTCTCCTTTCTGCCTTCTGACCACCATAGACACCCGGCCACTCTACCACAACCTTCATTAAGTTGTGCTAAATAATTTCCAAGTTTCACCACAGTTAGATATTTAGTTCTGTAGAAGTACAACATGCATGCACACAACTCCACTATATCCCTGTTGCGGAGTGGATGGCCAGGTCGGTGCCTACAATGAATTAAGATAATGTACATAAATGCACTTAATACAAATGAGTAAGTACTTTCTTTTTAGTATTTATGTTGGAAAACATGGATCGAGAATTGATTAGCAGTTTGCTACGCATGTGGACTGGCAGAGCTATACTGGTGTTCTTTTCTGAAAAGAGACTAATATTGCAGATAGCAGACTGCAGGTTCAAATTGCATGTACTGCTTACAATTGATAGAGACCTTGTGTCTACAAGTTTCTTCCCCAGCATTGACTGCAAGCTAACGAGATAACAATGCTGTGGACTAGAAGGGGACAGGCTCTAAAGACTTCAAAGAGATCGAAAGAGATAATGCCACTAAGATCAAAGGGGGTCGCAAGAAGATAACAAAAGGCAGAAGTATGGACCTTTTGTCTCCAGGAGTGTGAATAATGCACAGAGTTCAGAGGTTGTCACACTAGACTACACACACAGACACACACACACACACACACTCACACAATAAATTAAATTACCTTGACCACTGGTTAAGTGTCAGAGAAAGGGGAGGTGGACCATCTATACAGAAGGGTATTTAATGTCATGCAAACATTGTAATGATGAGTATTCTGTTTGTCCTGTACCTGGGACCAGACTCCTTGCATATTTCAGTAAACCTGGCAACTGATTGAAGAAAAGGACTCTGCATTTTCTTGAATCTACTTAATCATCATCATTTTTTTAAAGTTACTTCAATTTATATTGGAAGACTCTCTCCTCCCTGCTCGCATTGCCTCCCTCTTCTTCATCCTAATTCTCCTTGACCTCTCCTCTGCCTTTGATACTGTCAATCATGCTATTCTCCTCTCCTCTCTCTGACCTGGAGAGCTCAGGCACTGATGCCTGATATCAGAATAATGACAAAATGGCAAATTTGAATTGAACATCAATATATAGTACTTTCATGAAGATTCCTTCAGATTGATCAACACGGTATTGTGACAAGGTACTTGTGTCACATGTGTGAGTAACCGCATTGCAAGACAGAGACATGGGAGTTGACTTTGAAATGGCTGCACAGGTGCGCAGGATTTATTAACCACAAAACAGAAAGTAAACAAACGGTTCATGTGACTCTACCAGCGATGGTAACACATAGAGGACACATACAGAAGACTGTACAAAATCAAAATAAAACACAATACAAAAACTACAAACAAAAGGTGCTACATAGGGTGAGTGCTAGCATTACTGAACGAGGCATCTGGCTCTAGGAACCTGCTACACCTGATTGAGGACTGGCACAGCCAATCGCTCGCTGCCCTTCCTCTTAACCAAACCTAGCAGGCAGCAAGTCTCAATCGAGCGCCCATCTGTAAACAATCATTTGTGAACTTTTAGTTCTACTTAAGAGAATTTAGAGCTGGCAGTATGAAGAATTAATCTGGACACAGTAGTACTGAGGCTGGCCACTAGAGAGCAGCTTGGATCTTTTTATTAAACTTTAACAAATATCAGAACTTAGGATTTTCAACACAAATTAAAAGTTCATAAACAAGCACTCTTCAGTGTCACAACCAACATAACAAAACACAGTCCTTCCTTGGGAGACTTTAACACATAGTAAGTGACACACTTTAAACAGTTTCTCTTTTGTTTATAGAGTCCTGTTTGTTTTACTGCAGGTGTTGACTTTGATTTCTTTGATGTTTTGCAACACTGTTTTATCCTGCAGGTGTCGGTGTGGACCCAATAGTTGCAGGTAAATATCAAGACTGCCCTCCTTTGGACAGTCCTGGAAATATACTTTGGTGCTTGTACCCTGCCCCTTCATGGACAGAGCTGATATGGCAGTGTACACAGTCCTTGTGGTTGCAACTAGAATTGCCACAGTTTCACTGGAAGTACACTGACAGCAATGATAATAGTGATATCGTTAGGCTATTACCATAACCCTGGTTCCCTTAAAGAGAATGATAACCATTACCGAATGGGAAGAGCCCTCTCTGACCACCAATCACTGAGCACATATAAAAAAGCTGCCCTATCAGGGCCCTGCTGTAAGGGGAAAGTCCCTCCCACCTCCTGTTGAAGAGGTATGTCCTCACAGTAGCACATTGCCATTTTCTTTCGAAAACAGAGGTCAGCTGGGGACACGACCTCGAAGTGTAATGGTTGTCATTCTCTTTCAAGGAACCAGGGTTATGGTAATAACCTAACATTCCATTTCAATTGAATGACAACCATTACCGAATGGGAAGCTGTACCAAAGCTGTCGTGGCTCCAGATTACCAACAGTACAGCCTCACGGCGATAGCCTCAGAGCCCACATGATGCCTAAGGGCATGACGCCTGCAACACCCTAGAGCCCAGAAAGGGTCTCGCTTGGTTTGCCACATCAAGGCTGTCCATGTAGTAGCATTGCATAACTCATCTAAGGAGACGAAGTTGCCTGGCCCCTGGTAGAAGGGGCCGTAATGTCCCCCAGTAATGGGGAGTCCGTCTGTTCATACGCTAAGTGTATCGCATCTGTCACCCAGTGCGCTAGACTGACCTCTAGAGTGGGACCCATAGCAGACAAACAGCTGGTTGGACTGTCTCCAGGACGCCGTCCTATCCAGATAACAGTGCAGAGCCCGAACTGGGCATAGCATGTGCTGTCTACAGTCCTCCTCTGACTCGTGCGGGTCAGGTCTGAAAGTTTCCAAAATATGGAATATATGGTTAATATGGAATGAGGATACCACCTTTGAATGGATTTGTTCTTAATGTTACCCGCAAGTCATTTCCCGTAAAAGCCATGTATGTGTAATCAATGGACAGAACGTGAAGCTCAATTACTCATCTGGGCAGATGTAAAAATGCCACCTTCAATGAAACAGGGTGCAGTTCTGCTGACACCATGGGCTCAAATAGGAGACTCATAAGGGCCCGCAGTACCAGTTCTAGATCCCACTTGGGGACCATACTTTTTATGGGAGGACTCAGCCTCCGAGCCCCTTCAAGAAATTGCACTTCCAGGAAATGTGCCCCAGGGGACACCGAGTCAATTTTGTCATGGCACACTGATATTGCTGCCAGGTATACTTTCAAAGTGGACGCTGATTTTCCTGCGTCAAACAAGTGTTGTAAGAAGGTTAATATTGTCTCAATAGGGCAGGTCATAGGATCTTGACCTTTGGCAAGGCACCAGTCTTGGAAAACTTTCCATTTATATGAGTACTGGGCTCTAGTGTTCGGCGCCCTAGCAGACTGTACTGTCTCTACTATTGCATCTGGCAAACCTCGTCTGAACAGATGGCTAAGTTCAATGGCCAGACCCAGAGTTGGGACATTCTGAGATGTTTGGAGCTCTTCTGGACAGGAAGTCTGCTGCCTTGTTGTCCACACCAGGGAGATGAACTGCCCTGATGGAACGCAAGTTTCTGTGCGTCCAGGACAGGGGTCTGTGTACTGCATGGTGAAGGCCCGGCAAGCGCAAGCCGCCTACCACTATAGTATTGTCTGTCCGGACCAGCACATGTTTGTGCACTAACTTCTGGTGAAAAAGAGATAACGCCAGGTTCACTGCTTGCAGCTCTTGGGCATTTATGTGTGCTCGCTTCCAATGTCCCTTCCACTGACCTCTTATTTCTCTCCCATTCCAGACCGCTCTCCAGCTCAGGCTGGAAGCGTCTGTAGTGATCACGTCCCTTCTGTGAGGGAATCTGAGGGGAGATCCGAGTTGCAGATTGCCAGGATGGAGCCACCACTCCAGTGTCTTCCGGCATTGTCTGGACACTCACACCAGCCGTTACCGATCTCAGATCGGGTGCACTTTGAGCGTATTTACCCAGGCTTGAAGCGTGTGCATTCTCAGCAGCCCTAGTGGAAGGATTCTCGAGGTGGCTGCCATCAGCCCCAACAACCTTTGATATACTCTGATCTGTAGGAGAGCGTCCTCTCTGAATAGGGAGAGTGTAGCTTCCAATGACCAAATCTTGTCTTCTGACAGTGAGGCAAGCGTGCTCACAGAGTTCAGTTTGATCCCAAAGAACACTGTGGACTGAGACGGTACAAAGTTGGTCTTCTGTTGGTGTATTGAGAGCCTTTGTTTCTTTCTTAGGCCCCGGCCTCGGTCTCCAGTCGGAGAACCGGTTACACCTGGCCAGCGGTGGTCTTTTGCCACCAGCTCTGCCTCTGCCTGCTTGCCTGCTCTGGGGTGGAGGGCGGTGTTCAGGTCCTTTTGCCCTAGCAGGCTGTGAATGCCATCTTGGGCTCTGATGGAAAGCTGGAAGGTGCGAGAATTTGGAGGCAACCTCTGTGGTCTTGTGGGACCTCTCAGGACTCACATAAATGTTCGCCCCAAATGTCTGCCCTGGTGTAATGGGAGCATGCAGTAACGCCACCCTCTTGGTCAACACAACCTTGGCTTGCGTCAGCCACAAATGCCGGCGAGCGGCCACCATCGCTGTTAGCAACCTCCCTGATGCCTCACTACCCTATTAAGTCAGTCATCGTCTTTGCTACCACCTGGAGCTCCCCTATGTCTGCCTCTGTGGATCTTGCCTGCAGACTCTCTGCTAGCTGGGTCTGGTAAAGCACCATTATAGCCACAGCTTTCTCTGCTCTAACTGACAGCGCTGCCTATGCGTATGCTTTCCTTAGCATGGCATCCGTTGCCCTGCAAGGTTTAAACGGACAGGCCCTTATCCCCCTTGGTGAAGGTGGAACCTTGCACCAATACCGTGACCATGTCCCCAATAGTGGGGAATGTGCCTAGGCCCGCTTCTTGGGCTCCTGCAGTGTGCAGCAGAGACTCTGCTGTTCTGGAGGCTGAGGGTGGAGATGCTAGGTTGCTCCAAGAGGAGCGCTTCAATTCCAGGAAGTCCTGGCACAAAGGGAGGGCTTGCCCTTTTTTTCTGGAGGAAGCGGTTCCCCTTTCCCTCCTGTTCTACTGGTCAGGGAACGTCCGTGGTTGCAGCTACATGCTACATTAGCGCCCGGATCTCTTCCCTGCATTACACATGCAGCAGGGGCAGTAACAAGCCCTCCGCTGTGGCCTGCCCAATGGAAGTAGCTGGGACCGAGACATCTGATCTGGACGCCGTGAAGAACAACTCGTCTGGGCTAGGGGGTATAGGCAGAGGGGACGGGGAACGAGAGTGTAGGGGGTGGGGCTGCCCGGTGGTGGTAGGAGGTAGTGTGCCCTGCGACTTTAGTAGGGTCTCTAGCATGGTCTGCTGAGCCCTTACAGTCTCCACTAGCTCCGCAAAGCACCGCTCGGCCTAACTTGGGTGCCTTTGAAGCAACTCCAATAGGGATCATCTGCGCCTGTGTGAGGAAGGGGAGCAGTGTCTGCGCGGCGACTGCTTGTCCCCTGGTGAGCTTCCCCTCGAGCCGTACCGCCTCGGCGGTGACTATCTCGCCTCCCCTGAGAGGTGTCTGCACCTCTGTACCAGTGGTGGGGAAGGGGAGGGTGGCCCAGGTGTGTGGGAGAGCTCTCTGGTCACTGTAGCAGGGGGGGTCCTAGAGGACCTCTGCAGAGGACATTGGACCACTGACCTCATTCTCCCTTGGCTCGGGGACAGAGACTCTGCTGGGGATGTGGCTGCTCTCCTGCACTTTGTTTGTTTAGAGAACTTTCTGCACGGAGAGCAGTCCAGCTCACCTGCCAGTGCTTTGGCCGCATGGTCTGGCCCTAAGCAGCTGACGCAGGACCGCTGCTTATCCTGCCTGGGCAGCTTCGCCGCGCACTGGTCGCACTGGTGGAACACAGCGGAGGACCCAGTCGACTGTACTGACATGGCGTCGTAGGTGAGGCTGCTGCGCTCGGTGCAGAGATCTAGTGGTTGGTAAGTGGTTGGTAATCTGCGCTGAGGTCGGTGCCGGGCTGTAGATGGCTCCGAAGCTATTCATTGGTGCCGAATCAATCGGTGCCAGGATCGGTGTCGAAGAGGGCGCTGTCTGTGCCGATGGGCAGCACGGTCGGTACCGGGCTGTATACTGCTCCAAAGAGGTTCACCACTGTCGAATCAACCAGGGTATGCAGCCGATTCAGTCGGCGTGGTCGCCGAGGGCGAGTGCAGCTGCGCAAGGAGAGCACGAGGCTTGAGAGTGGCGCTAGGCCTGAGCTGTTTTTTTTTTTTTCGGTCGCTGTGGCTGATTAAATCGGCATAGAGGACGACACCGTGAGCCCGTGGGGTCTCCTTACAGCACAGGAAACAGCTCTCAACATGGTATCTGGAAACTACGCGAAGCCTTGTGCAGTGAAAAAAAGAGTAATGGCGGTGTGGCAGGCTGGTGAGTGGATAGAGGCCCAGAGACAGTCTGCAGTTCAAAAAAATACTAATTTTATTATAAATAACACAAAATAAAAGTGCACAAAGGCAAAATAAAGGGATTTAAACACAAAAAGAAAGACAAAAAGCAAAATGTACAAAATAAAGGTTTACAGGCTGGGCAATGCCTTCACAAATCTCAAAAATACACACAAACCAAAAACTACCAACCTGCTTCCTCAACTCCCTCCTCTCTACTGGGAGGCTGAGGTCTCCTTTTATGCCAGGTGGTTAAATGATTATTGATTAATTGGGGCAATCAACCTGGGCAGGGAGAAGAATTTAACTCCATCCCTGCCAGTATTTCCAAGGGCAGAGCCCTGCTCTGCCACAGGCTGCTTACCAATCTCCTGAGGGGTCGGAACCAGCTCTAGTAAGTAAAGTGACGTGAGAATAAAGTAGCAGCACTCTCTAGAATATTCGGAAGCGTGATTCTACCGTGGAAAAGTGAAAATTTGACTGTAAAAAATCAACAAACCAGCCAAATTCAGGAAAAGAAAGCACAAGGCAATCTGTGACCTGTATCAGTGAAGTGAGAGAGAAAATGGCAATGTGCTACTGTAAGGACGACCCTCTTCAGCAGGAGGTGGGAGGGACTTTCCCCTCACAGCTGGGCCCTGATAGGGCAGATTTTTTATATGTGCTCAGCGATTGGTGGTCAAAGAGGGCTCTTCCCATTCGGTAATGGTTGTCATTCAATTGAAATGGAACTTGTTTTTCTCTTACAGGTTGTGGCTCCACCTGCTTGACTCCTGTGATGCTACCACACCATTTGCAATGGTCTTTCTCAAAGCGATTGAAACAAAGAGTCTCTGACAATGTCCAGTCTCTGTGTCCTTATTTGAACCTACTTTCCGTGACAGGCCTTGTCCTTTAAAAACACAGTAGTTCAGCCTGTTTTCCAATTGGGCTGACTGGACAGGTTTATTTAGCAACCCCTGAATTAATAACACCTTCCTGTATTCACAATAGGGTTCTTGTACAAACATTCACATATTGCCGATCTTCTTTTAAACACAGTTCACGGTAACCTTCTTTTCATCTCTTACATTTTAATTTATGCACCACAACATTAACATCTTTCAGTGTTGGCTTCTTATTATGAACTGATACTTGGTTTGGTTTTCGTTGTTGCACTGTTTGATGTTTGTTTTAGAATACAATAAGAGTTCTTACTTTGAGGCAAAGACACATTGTGTTGGCTTGTAAACAGCTGCAGCAGTCTTGTGTGAAAACAGACAAACCATCTTTCCATTCAGTTCCACGCTTGCTCTAGCACTTGCTGTGTTGTAACATATTGTAGTCTTAGCTTGTTACTACTTCTTTGCTTTATCTGCACGTAGGTCTATTACTTTATACCTTCCCAGTATTGCGCTAAGTGGGCACATTTTACCAAGACCTGTTTAAGCATACACAATACTTTTAAATCTTTACAATACACCTCTCTAGTACCATTCCATACATAAGATTACCGTTCTCCCTAGGACCACACTACACTTAATTTCTCCATGCTTCCTATACTGGCAGCCTTTGTAGTCCCAGCATTCCTGTCAGGTACGATCTGCGCTCACATAGATTTTTGGGACTGTAGTTTACTTTGCATACAACAGCAATTCAGACCAAGTATCAATTATTTAAACAGTACTTTCTTTTTAACACTGTTATAACTCCTTTGTTTAGACCTTAACCAACTTTCTTTTTACATTTCACTCTCTTGTGCTCCAGTTTATATATTGGTTAGTTTATTTCTGTTTTGGTGGATTTGTTTTGATGCTCTGTTACATGTTGTTCCCTTTCAATACGAAGACGACCACCACATATATTGGTATGGAATATTCCTGCCCTCCAGATAGGTATTGCTGAGCTCTCTATACCGGAGCTGCCGATAGGCCCCTTCCTGTGATGACACACTCGGTCCCGCCTATCAAGGGAATAAAACCGTCACTCGCAGGAAGATCCTCCTCTTTTTCCCTCTCAAGACAGTAAGGTAAGACCTCTATGTCTAGTTGAGTGTGGATAAGGAAAGAGCATCTTGAATCGAATGAGTATTGTTTTCTTTCCCTTGCATTCATGCTGAAAGCCGGCTTGCCACTTTCCAGGAATCAACGACTTAAAAGACAGAGTTCTTTCTGTCTTTCAGCGGCCTCCTCGCTTGCGTTGTAGGCCGCTCTTTTTATCTGTCTGTCGTATGTGAGTGACTGCCTGTGCAGTCATCCGCGAATAATTGTCTATTCTTCTTGATAGTACACATGCCCTCTTCGGCGGTATGCCTTGCCATATCCCCACTGTCAAGTAGACCCTGCCGGCCACACAGGCCACCACCTCGGTAAGTCAGGCCTTGTAAAGAGTGTACTCTTTCTCCCTTTACCTACAGTACACATGTCCTCCACGGGGCTAGGCCTTGCCGTACCCTCGCTGTTGAGTTGACATTTCAGCCATGCTCTCCACGGGTTAGGCCTTGCCGTATCCGCACTGTCAAGTAGACACTGCTGGCCACACAGGCCCGCCACCACCACCTCGGTGAGTCGGGGCTTGTAAACAAATTTCACCATGTTTATTGTCTGCTTAAACTTGCCCACCACGGCTTCAACCTACGTTCCCCCCCTGGTACACACTACGTGCTGACCAAGTGTGTTTGTTGACCACACAGCGTTAGGGTAGGCACATTGCGTAGCGGCCTCCCTGGTGCTGCGGTACCCATGATACTATTATCTCGGAGTACAGGTGCTTAGTATAAGCGACACACGGTGCCCAGTGCCTCAGTGGTAGTGCACAACAAAGCTGCACCGTTAGATAGATCCAAAAGGGGCGAGCTCCGCGTCCTCTACAGCCAGATCGCCAGCGGCTCGGGGCGCCCCAGATGACCTGTCCCAGGGACCCCTGTCAGGCTTTCCCAATGCACAGGCCGCCCGCAGTCGCTCCCCATCTCCACACGCGAGACGGGTGAAGCGCTCCAAGCAGGCAAGGGACATTATGGACCTCAAGTCCCAGATGACACAGGTCCTAGAGCTTTTGGCTAAACAGGCACCACAGGCCCCTGTCCAGGTCCCACAGCCCCAATCGCCATACCCCCCATCTCCCATGGGAGTGCAGAAGGGGTGAGCAGGGTCGCCTCAGCTGGCACAGGAGGACACGAAGTCCATAGCGGCCTCGGGTGACGGGGCTTCCTTCTGCTCAGAGATGCAAGTGGGTGAGACCCTTGCCGAGGAAGAGCCTAGTTCTGAAAGTGTCTCAGAGGGCAGTACCACCCCACTGTCCAGTTCCATTTCGGCACTCATGGGATGTGCTGCAGCTTTCCTGCAAGTCCCCTGGACACCAGGGGCTGAACCACGCCAGTTCATTTTCCAGACGCAAGCGCTGGCTCCCCACCCCCAGAGGTTCCTGGTCTTCCCAGATTTTTTGGAGGAGGTATGCTCCTCCTGGTAGGTGCAGATAATCTTGGCCTGGAGGGATTCCCCCCAGTAGACTCCACCATCACGGCTCTGGTTAAGGCCCCGCCTGTGGGTGATCTTAGGCGTGCCTGAACCCCCAATGCAGGGTGACGGAGACACATTTGAAGTGAGCATACGCAGCAAAAGTGCAGGCAACTCACTTGGCTAATACAACGAGTGTGCTGACTGCGTATTTGGATGGTGTACTGTGCAAGACCCCGCTCCCCAAGCCTGTGGCCAAGGAGCTGCGCCTCCTTGCCCAGCACACTGCTGCAAGTCTCCGGTTGTCAAGTCAAGCCCTTGGCCAGAGCCTGACTAGCTTAGTGGTGGCTCGTAGACAGCTATGGCTCTCAAGCCTGATGCGGATAAGGTCACACTGCTTGATGTGCCTATATCCCCAGGTCATACATTTAGGCCAGCTGTGCAAGAGATATTGCAAAGATTCCACCAGGAATGTGAGACGTCCCGTCAGGTGGCCACATTACTCCCTCCCCGTGCCTCTGCATTGGGTAGGTCGAGCTGCTGGCGAGCAGAATAGAACTGTCACTAGTCCCCACATCTCCATATTTACTCGCTCCAATATGCCCAGCCCCATCCTCGGCATCCCGAGCATGACTCCTGAAGGTTGGTGGCCTCAGACCCCCTTTTCAGTACAACAGCTGCAGTACTGACAGACACATTGGTGCTCGCCACCGTGCAAAACGGCTATGCACTTCAGTTTCGCTTGGGACCTACAGCTATACAGGGGGTGCCTCTCCCTGTTCCAACAGGGTTCTCAGGTCACCCTCAGATTGTGTCAAAAACTACTGGGTTTGATGGCCGCAGCTATCTCGGCCATTCATCTGGGTCTGCTTTGCATGCGCCCGCTGCAAGTGTGGATCAATGCATTGCACCTCAATGCCAAACGCGACAGACAACGTTGGCTGACTGTGTCTTATGCATACTCAGCAGCCCTACGCTGGTGGAGGATTCCCTCACCTGCTCAAAGGTGTGCACATGGGAGTAGTACTGAACCGCCTCCCAAGTGGCCCAGGAGAATATGGTTCTCGACCCTATGCCCGCTGTTGAATGGCCAGCCCAGGGAGATTCCACTTCGTTTGGATCTCCTCAGTCAGGTGAAAGGCTCTCTTTGGCATCCGGAAACCGGGCAGATTCCAGCTATGGGTCTGGCCCCTAAAAAGGGACCGCTGGCAAGCCCTAGGGCTATCAGACGGGGTTGTGGAAATGATGCAGAGTGCTAGGGCAGACTCCACTAGGTCATTGTATACCTGTAAGTGGAAGTATTTTCAAACTTGGTGTCTGGCTGGGAACCATGACCCCATTACTTGCCCTATGCCAGTCATTTTGCAGTTTCTGCAAGAAATGCTCGATGCTGGAAGATCGCTTTACACTTTAGTGGTGTATTTAGCCGCTATCTCTGCTTACCATGCCCCCGTAGATTCTATGTCTCCGGTTGTACATTTTTTGGCTACTCGTTTCCTTAAAGGCACACGGCAATTATTCCCTCCTAGGAGGACTGTTCTCCCCGAATGGAGCCTTAATATTGTACTAGAGGCTCTCACGAAGGCCCCGTTTGATTCCTTACACTCCAGTATCTGTATATAATGCAGCCTTCCTCTTGGCTATCACCACTGCTAAGCACATCAGTGAGCTGCAGGTACTGTAAGTACACAGCTCCTGCATGCATATTTGGGAGGATGGCACTAGGGTGGCTCTGAGCACCAACCCTGCTTCCCTCCCCAAGGTGATTACAGCCTTCCTGTGGCAAAGTGGCTAGTGGAGGGGAACAGGTGTAGCGGTGATGCGATGCAGGAGTGACAGGCAGACAACAGTTTCCAGTGAAAAGGTGATTTTATTTATAATCCAGGTCTGGTGACCGTAAAATAATAAATCCCCGGCGATACACAAAAATGTGTAAAGCACGGAGATAACAAAACAGGGCACAGTCCACAACAAAAATGAACCCATGGTCACCAGTCCTGGGTGAGTGCAGACGTGAGGGTGCGTGGTGAATACACAGATATGGTGGTGTGCAGGGGTGCTCCGGACAGTGCTGACACTTTGCGACAGCTCCGGAGTAGTGCTCTAACTGTCTACAGTGAAACAAACACAGACAGTTAATAAACAAACACAACACATATATCACCAAAAACACTGCTTGTTCCACTCTCTATTATTATTATTATTATTATTCTCTCACAGACCTGTAGGCCTGTGTAACAGAGAGAGATCTGTGCTGACTCTGCTGGCGTGTTCACGGGCTGCAGGAAGAGGGCGGCAGTCGTCCAACAACCGCCTGTGAGTCATGGCAGTGACACGGGGAGGTGGAAAAGTGGGTGTGTGGACTTTCTCCCTCTCTGAATGGCTGAGAGGTGTGTCTTGGGAGATTGTTAGCCCTATAAATTAACGCTCTGTTGTTTCCTCAGATCTGCCCTGTTAAACGCGCCGAGAGTGCAGAAGTGCTGGTTAATGACCGAGAACCAGTGTGAGAGAATGAAATGGAGGTGCAGAGCGAGACATTGAGGGCGGGGAACCCTTGGGCAAACCCCTGATTAGTATATCAGAGCAGGCTAGTGAGCCGGCAGTGTAGGACGGTGATCCAGGTCGCACGGGCAGCGGCGACCGGGATATCGCTGCATAGTGCAGCACCTTTTCTTTGTAGTTTTTGTTACTGTTTTATTTTCCCTGTTTCTTTGTGCCTTCTGTTTTGAATTATTGTTTCGAAGCACCTGCAAGGGCGCCGGTATTGTGTACCATCTCTTGGTATGCCCGTGGTTCTGTTTACCATCGTTGGTAAATCAGACCATGGACCCACAGCGCCATCTGCGGGACTAAAGAAAAAATGGCACCCTGAAATAAAACTGGGAACCTGTGCGGTGTTGCCAAATTCACCTGTCTGTCTCCTGTGTCAGTGAATTACCCACCACCCTTCCGCAGCCTGACATACAGACTGAGAACTGTTTCCCTTTTAATACGTCACGTGTGGCAAAAACAAAAAAGTGGTGTTTTTGGTAGGCGTGGTCCATGATCCATATTTAGAACATACTCTACAGAGTTCTTTTTCTGAAAGCATTGCACTCGAATTGGATATTACTGGGAAAGATCTCAATCTGTTACTCAGACGGCGTGCTGAGTTTCTCATTCACAGGGCTAGGCAGAATTATTATTTTCATGGTAGCAGAGCGAGACAGTTTTTTTAATCACTGAAATGGATGCAGCAGTGTTTATTAAGAATAATAGTATTTTTTATTTTTTACATTTTATAGGCCATTAAAATGTGATTAATGATATAATTTGACTTCCAGATCTTTAATTTTGCTCAAACTGTATTTTTCGGAGACTACAGGTAAACAATGAAGCAGAGGCTCTAATAAAGCCCTTTATTGTGTCCCATAAAATACGAGGATCATTCACTGAATCACAATTCAAATCAAGAAACTCATCCATTTTAGATTGGAATGAAATACAAAATTATTCGTTCTGTAACAAAGTAGTATTGAAGCGCCATCGTGTGGCTCGATTCGGAATGTCATCTGGTATTAACCTAGTGCAGTGTTTCCCAACCGGGGGTACGCGTACCCCTAGGGGTACGTGGGCAGTCCCCAGGGGGTACGTGAGAAGATTTTCAAAAATGTGCAAAAAAATATATATATATATATATTGGGAAAAATATTTCCAAACAATAATGTTCAAGTTATTTCAATCTCAATAGGCAGGAAAACATTTACTGAGGTCGCTGGTGTGAAATCACTAGTTTATTTTATATTTATAGGACAATTTTTTACTTTAGTTTCGGTGTGTATTTTTTATTCACCCTGGTCATTTCCCACCAGTTGACCCTCTGCTCGCTCCTCCGCGGCCACACGCCAGAGTCACTCACGATTTCAGGTAACAGGCAGCTAGCTTTGAGTAGAAGAAAGACACTAACTATGGATCAATGGCTAAAAAAACGCACTGTTCCAAGCAGCAGCAACGCTAACGGCAGGTCAAGTGAACACGTGGAGAAAAGAAAGAAAGTTGACAAGTCAAAGTACCGTCAATTTCATGAACAGTATGTCCTCTTCGGTTTCATATCCACACCTACGGAGCCGCCTCAGCCACTATGTTTCCTCTGAGGCGATGTGCTCTCAAATAATAGCATGAAACCAGCCCATTTACAACTGCACCTCAGTACCAAGCATCTTTCCTGTGTGGGTAAGACAGCAGAGTTTTTCCATAGAAAGCTGTCGGAATTTAAGGGAAGTCAAGAGAAATTAAAGAAAGCAACTGCAGTATCAACCAAAGCATTGGAAGCCTCATATGCTGTGTCGCTACTTGTGGTGAAGTCCAAAAGCTGTTTACTATAGCTGGGGAACTAATTTTGCCTGCTGCTGTTATTCTCGCAGAAACAATGATTGATAAGAAAGCAGCTGATGCGCTGAAGACTGTACCATTGTCAAATAACACGGTGTGCTGCAGGATCGATGACATTGGCATTGATATTATTGATCAAGTGGTGGAAAAGTTAAAACATTCCGGTTCATTTGCTCTGCAGTTGGATGAATTGAACAACGTCAGCGGGGAAGCCCAGTTGTTTGCGTTTGTGCGATACAGAGACATTTCGGAAATTAATGAGCACATTCTGTTCTGCAAGAAGCTAACGGGGAGCACTATAGGTGAGGATGTGTTTCACATTATTGACAGCTTTTTCTCAGAGCACAATCTGGATTGGAAATCCTGTACTCATTTGTGCACGGATGGTGCGGCGTCAATGACTGGGAGGGTGAAAGGATTACTTACCCAAATAAAGAAGGTCAACCCCGACGTTGAGTGGAATCACTATGTCATTCACAGGGAGGCACTGACCAGCAAGAGAATGAGTCCTGAGTTGCATGATCTTTTGTGAAAGTAATTAACTTTATCGAGTCCAGGCCTCTGAATCACAGACTGTTTGAAAGGCTCTGTCATGACAGTGGGACTGAGCACCAGCAGCTACTGCTTTACACCGACGTACGTTGGCTATCGAGAGGGAAAACACTACAGAGGCTTTTTGAGCTGAGCGACGAAGTAAGTGTTTTTCTGTCAGAGCACTCACACCCCTTGTGGCTGTGTTCGAGGACACAGACTGGGTAGCTCACCTTGCCTATCTTGCTGATGTGTTCACCAAACTGAACAACCTGAATCTAACTCTGCAAGGTAAAGACACACACATTCTAAACATATATGACAAAGTGTGTGGATTCATGAAGAAGATCAAACTCTGGTAGAGGAAATGTGAAGATGGGGACATAAGTTGTTTCCAGCAGCTTGAAGCCTACCTTTCTACAGGTGATGTTGACAGAGCTCCTATGGTGCAACTAGTAAGCACACATTTATCCAAACTCAACAGTGAGTTCAACTCCTACTTCCCTGACACTGAAAATAAGTCTGCCAAACTTGACTGGTTGCGTAATCCTTTCATGACTGAAAGTACGAACAACAACATTCCTACCAGACTGCAGGAAAATCTGCTGGATGTGTTCTCAGACCGTGGCTTGAAGATGAGGTACTCAGAGACAACACTGTCACAGTTCTGGTGTGATGTGGAGAAGGAATATTCTGATTTGGGGAAACATGCACTGAATGAACTGCTGCAATTTGGATCTACATATTTATGTGAAGTGACATTTTCATCTATGACCATAATCAAGACCAGGCACAGGAAAAGACTCAACTTGGAGAAAAGCCTGATAACAGCTGTTGCCATACTGTCCCCGAGACTGACAAAGCTTATGATTGAGAGACAGGGTCAAGTTTCTCATTGATTGGTGAGTCCTCATGTGTCATACGCAAATCTATAGATATGGGTGATATTGAGAGTAGGCTGCTATTATGTGTATAAAATTTGATCTTTGTTTTTGTATAACTGGTCTGGACTCTTGAAGATGTGAAAAAGTCATACAAATATTAAACTGAGAAAAGTATGAGTATTATTATAGTAATACATTATCATTATTCACAGGTAAATGACAGACAGACAAATAATATCGATATTAAACCTAATTTAGTCAAATTTACACCTAATCTAGGAATCACACCGGTCACACACACATAAGGAGGTACTTCAGGAAGGTGAAAGTGTTTTGGGGGTACAGTACCCAAAAAAGGTTGACTTAGTGCATAGCACATTAGAAAAGAGAGATTTCGATACAAAAATGAAATTGATCCTAGAGAATGATTTATATCTCGCCGAAAGAAAAGTGAATTCTTAACTAATGGATTGAAAACCCGCCAAGCATCAACTCTCTGTGGTGTAAAGGATGCCAAAGACTGCGTATTTCCCTGCTGCATATTCAATCTATCAAGAGCCGTGTTCATCACAGCATTCATATCAGCACCAATAATTAAACACCACCTGGAAATTGGTTACTTATTCCCAGTTCCTTATTAGCGGTGTAGTTGACAAAGCAGCGTGTCCTTTTTCTGTGTGTTTTAACTCACTTACACATCATGATCAATTAATATATTGCTACTATTTTTAAAAAATCGCTCTTTCTTTAAAAAAAAAACATAAAAACAAAAAAACAAAAATATGAATAATAAATCTGTATAAGCAGAATAGCGGTACACGATATTACCCACTTGTTTAGCCCCATTTACCCCATTAGACTCCTTGCTCACTAAATATCGAGGTATCCCTAGATAGGTTATCACCCCCTCTTTGCAAGAACACTAAAGATTTTAGTGAGCAAGCCGTACCCCACAAACAGAAGCACCCCAAAATGTAGCCCATTATAACCAGTACAGAATGCATGGGTGCACATTTTTGGATGCCCCTTACACCCTTAGATGCCTTGCTCACTAAATTTCTAGGTATCCCTATATATCTATCTAGGTATAAATACATATGGGTGACTGTGGCAAAGTGGCTGGTAAGGGGAACAGGTGTAGCTGTGATGCAGTGCAGGAGTGATGAGCAGACAACTGTGATTCGGTGAATAGGTGTGTCACAAAGACAGCCGAAGTGGGCGGCGTCAGACCCGGAAATGATGAACGCAACCTGCTCCTCTCCCCCTGATGGTGATGGTGGCAGAGGCAGTTCCAGCTCCTCACCTCGTGAGGGTGGGGGAAGTGATACCAGCAGGCATTCATCCTCTGCTGGTGGGGGAAGTGATACCAGCAGGCATTCATCCTCTGCTGGTGGGGGAAGTGAAACCAGCAGGCATTCACCCTCTGCTGGTGGACGGGGACCCAACAGGTATTCACCCTCTGCTGGTGGACAGAGACCCAGCAGGCATTCACCCTCTGCTGGTGGACGGGGACCCAGCAGGCATTCACCCTCTGCTGGTGGAGGAGGCAGAGGCAGCTCCTGCTGCTCTGCTCCTGCCGATGGAGGTGATGGAGGTATTTAGTCTCCTGCCGGTGAAGGTGTTGGAGGCAGAGGCAGCCGCTGCTACTCTGCTACTGCCGATGGAGGTGGCGGAGGCAGAGGCAGCCCCTGCTACTCTGCTACTGCCGATGGAGGTGGCGGAGGCAGAGGCAGCTCCTGCTGCACTGTTCCTGCCGATGGAGGTGGCGGAGGCCTATAGTCTCCTGGTGGCGGAGGTGGGAGCGGCGTGTAGTCTCCTGGTGGCGGAGGTGGGAGCGGCGTGTAGTCTCCTGGCGGCGGAGGTGGGAGCGGCGTGTAGTCTACCCTTATTACAGGGGACTGGTGCGGCTCTGCCTCTCTTGCAGGGGACTGGTGCGGCTCTGCCATTCTAGCAGGGGACTGGTGCGGCTCTGCCTCTCTTGTAGGGGACTGGTGCGGCTCTGGAGACAGCGTTGGGACTTCTCCCTCTGGCGCTGGAGACGGCTCCTCTCCCTCTGGATGCAACATCAGGAGGCATTCTTCCCCTGCTGGTGGACACTTGGGCGGTGGATGCTCTGCCTCCTCCTCATCTTCCTCTCCTGGGCCTCTAGGCGCTCTGGCTCCGGCTGCTGGCGTGGAGACTGCCCCCCTTCTGTATCCGGGAGAGGGCAGTCAGCCACTCCATGCCCTTAGCGCTTGCACAGGAGGCACCATCCCCCCTGTCTCTCCCAAGCCTCCACAAATGCATCCAGGTTGTCCCGAATTTCCCTGGACGCAGTCATCTCAAACCAGAGCACCTGCTCTGGCTGCTGGGGAGGTTGCTGCTTTCTCTGGCCACTTTTCCCCATGCTCGTCTTTTTTTTCCCACACAAAACACCTCTGTTGGTCTGACGCTTGGAGGCGCTGATAAATCCCACGCAGGACACCACGTGTCACAAAGACGGCCGAAGTGGGCGGCGTCAGACCCGGAAATGATGAACACAACAGACAGGATGGATGAAATGAAACAATGATGGCTCCTGCTTGTGCAGGTTTATTGCAAAATAAACGGGTTGAACAAACAGAAACAGGACACGGCACTGTACGCCAAAATAAAAGACATAAACAAAACGGACTACACTTAACAAAACGGTGTACGGACAGACACACTGACAAACACAGTGAGTTTTGAATACACAAGTATTGTGCTGGTCCCACCAGCACACAATAGCAATTGTTGTAAACGATTTCTCCTCCTCTCTCTCCCGTTCTCCACTCACCGAACACCCAACCCCGAGTGGGTGAAAACATGTTGCTTTTATGCAGCTGTTCCATAGACTGGATTGCTAATCAATCATTCAATTGGTGTCTCGGTACAACTGCACATGAATTAATAAAGTGCAATTCCCCATGCTCACATATTATTACTTTTTACTTGCACGTGAAGTGCTGTGCAATCCTCATACCTAAATACAATTATACATTTCTAAACACACGTGAAACACAGACCCGTTTATATCCCGTGTACCAATGCCTATACACCAACATTTAACACACCACACGTAACATATAACAGAAAAAGGGGTTTATTTGTTCTTTTTCCAGGTCTGGTGACCGTCAAATAATGTTTAACCCAAACGAAGGAAAAGATCAGCGTTACCCTGGCCCCTATATGTACTTCCGCATGACATCTAGATAAACAGTTGCAGCTGCCTTATTACTTGCAGCTGCCCCTTGTTTAACTTTCAGGTCAATACGGTCTTACAACAGAGTCTTGCTTCTTTCCAGGCTGACCGACTTCCCGGTCCTGGAAATGAACTGTCAGGCCAGCCCTTCCAGATACTTCTCCTCCTGTTCTTTAGCGCCCTCACAGGTCGGGAGAGAGATTTATCACCAGAATTCATTGTATTTCTGTCACAGTGACATAGAGGGGTTCCCCCTGTGTGAGAATCAGCTTTGAAATAAGTGCCTCAAAATACCCAAGTTACATATTCAATTTGTGTTACATTTGCGGGATGCGAATAAGAAGTTGTAATGCGAATAGGAAGCTGGCCAAATAAAAAACTGGAATGTGAATAAGAAGCTGGAATGCAAATAGGAAGCTGGAATGCAAATAAGAAGCTGTAATGCGAATAAGAAGCTGGAATGCGAATAAGAAGCTGGAATGCAAATAGGAAGCTGGAATGCGATTAGGAAGCTGGAAAAACAAGAAGCTGGAATGCGATTAGGAAGCTGGAATGCGAATAAGAATCTGGAATGGGAATAGGAAGCTGGAATGGGAATAGGAAGCTGGAATGCGAATAAGAAGCTGGAATGCGAGTAAGAAGCTGGAATGTGAATAGGAAGCTGGAATGCGAATAGCAAGCTGGCCAAATAAGATGCTGGAATGCGAATAAGATGCAGTTTTTTGCTTTCCTTGCAGAATTTTTTTCAGAACTTCAAAATACCCAGCTTTCATTGAAAATGGAGTGAATTTTTGAACATTCATAATCTGGCAGCACAAACAGTGTTCTGAAAGGTGGCATTTGTTCAAACAGTTGAAGGAAGCATGTTCTGTCCGTAGCATCAGTTATTAAATCTCACAAAATGATGGTGGGTGAAAAAATGCTATACGAAAATATTTTGCCACAATTTCTGTAAAATCAGATTCAGATCGAACTGTTTGTACAGATAATAGCAATTTGAATAAATGTAGAAATTGTGAAGAGGATGTTCCAGGCAAGATAATGAGCAAAAAGAGTTTCCCATTCAATTCGAATGAAAACCATTACCTAATGGGAAGAGCCTCTCTGACCGTCAATTACGGAGCATATATAAAAAAGCTGCCCTATCAGGGCCCTCCTGTGAGGTGGAAGTCCCTCCCACCTGTTGAAGAGGGACGTCCTCACAGTAGCACATCACCATTTTCTCTCATCTCACTGAGACAGATCAGATTGTGTTTTGCTTTCTTGAATCGAAATGGTCTGATTTGTTGGATATTTATCCACATATTTATAAAAATTCCATGGTAAAATCGTGCTTTCCAGCATTACTAAAGAGTGCTCTCGCCTAATTTTCACATCAGTTTACTGACTAGAGCTGGTTTTGACCCCTCTTCTGATTGACTCGGGAGATCAGTTGTCCAAGAGCCTCTGCAAAGGTCATCCAGGACTCCCCCTGCTACAGTGGCCAGGGAGCTCTCACACGCATCTGGGTCACCCTCCCTTCGCTACCACCAATACAGATGCACAGACACCTCTCAGGGGAGGCGAGATGGTCACTGCCGAGGTGGTACTACTTGAGGGGACGCTCACCAGGGGACAGGTGGTCGCCTCTCAGGCACCACTCCCCTTCTCTACGTAGGCACAGATGATCACAGTCACAGTCGCTTCGAAGGTGCCCAAGCTCTGCCGAGCGAGGTTTCGTGGTACTGGTAGAGACTGTAAGGGCTCAGCAGACCATGCTGGACACTCTACTAAAGTCATAGGGCAGGCTGCCCCCTACCACCGGGCAGCGCCACCCCCTACACTCTCGTTCCCCGTCCCCTCTGCCTATACCCCCTAGCCCAGGCGAGCTGTCCTTCACGGAGTCCAGATTGGATGTCTTGGACCCAGCCACCTCCATTGGGCAGGCCACAGTGGGGGGCCCTTACTGCCCTTGCCACAAGTGTTGCAGAGGGAAGAGTTCCGAGCCCTTACCCAGTGTACAGCTGCAGCCACGGACGTTCCCTGGCCGGCAGAACAAGAGGGAAAGGGGAACCACTTCCTACAGAAGAAAGGGTACCCACAGCATGCCCTCCCTTTATGCCAGGACTTCCTGGAATTGGTGCGCTCCTCCTGGAGCAATGCAGCATCTGCACCCTCAGTCTCCAGAACAGCAGAGTCTCTGCTTCATACTGCAGGAGCCTAAGAAGAGGGCCTAGGCACATTCCCCGCTATCGGGGACGCGGTCATGGTTTTGGTGCAAGGTTCCACCTTCACCAAGGGGGATAAGGACCCAGCCTGTCTGGCCAAGCCTTGCAGGACAATGGATGAGATGCTCAGAAAAGCTTACGCATTGGCAGCGCTGTCGGTCCGAGCAGAAAATGCCATGGCCATACTGGTGCTTTACCAGAACCAATTGGCAGAGTGGCTGCAGGAAAGAGCTGCAGAAGTGGACACGGGGAGCTCCAGGCGGTAGCTAAGGCGATGACCAACCTAATTGCGAAGTTAGGTCAGGCATCAGGGAGGTCACTGGTGTGATGGTGGCCGCCAGCCGGCATTTGTGGCTGACACAAGCCAAGGTCGTGGAGTCCGAGAAGGTGGCGCTACTGGACGCCCCCATTACGCCGGGGCAGACTTTTGGGGCGACCATTAATGTGAGCCTTGAGAGGTCCCACAAGGCCACGGAGGTTGCATTCAAGTTTTCACGCCTTCTAGCTTACCGTCAGCACCCAAGGTGGCATGAGCAGCCTACTGGGGTGAAAGGGTCTGAACATCACCCTCCACCCCAGAGCAGAAAAGCAGGCAGAGGCAGAGTCAGCGCCAGGGGACCACCGCAGGCCAGGGGTAACCGGTTCTCCGGCTGGAGACCAAGGCTTGGGCCTAAGAAAGACCCACCCCCTTCCAAGACCAAGGGAGACTTCCCTTGAGGGTCCCCGGCTGCCACCAACCCCCCCCCCCCCCCCCCCACAACCAGACTGATCAACGGCAATGACCCATGGCAAGGCTGCACCCAGGAATCCTGAGTGCTATTGACAATGAGACATGGAATACGCGCTACAATTCCCTTCAAGGGTGTGCTCCCCACCACCATCGAACCAGCGAGGGCGATACTCCTTCAACAGGAGATCGCCAATCTTCAAAGGCAGAATGCTGAACGCTTGGTAAGCCCAAGCGATGTCCTCAGCAGCTTTTACTCCAGGTACTTCCTGGTGTCCAAAAGGGACGGCGGTTTCAGACCAATTATAAACCTCAGGGTTCTCAACTTGTTCCTCAAAAAGAGGAAGTTCAACATGTTGACAGCACAGTGTATCATCCAGTCCATCCAACCGGGCGACTGGTTCACATTGATCGACCTGCAAGACACCTACTTTCACTTCCCGATCCGTCCCGCGCACAGAAAATATCTGCGCTTTGGCTTTCAAGGCAACACGTACGAATTCTGTGTGCTGCCTTTTGGCCTCTCGCTGGCACCCCGCACTTTTTCAAAGTGCGTGGATGCAGCACTGGCTCCACTCAGGTTGTGGGGTATTCGGATCCTGAACTATCTGGATGATTGGCTAGTTTGCCTGCATTCAAAACAGTCGCAGAGGCACACACAAAACAGGTCAGAGATCATGTGATGAATTTAAGGCTGTCAATACATCAACAGAAGAGCAGCTTTGTACCGTCTCAGTCCACGCTCTTCCTGGGGATCAAACTGAACTCTGTGAGCATGCTTGCCTCACTGTTGGAAGACAGGATTCGATCGTATGAGGCCACACTTTCCCTCTTCAGAGAGGACGCTCTCCTACAGATCAAGGTATATCAAAGGTTGTTGGAGCTGATGGCAGCCGACTTGAGAATCCTTCCACTAGGGCTGCTGAGAATGTGCCTGCTTCAAGCCTGGGTAAATACGCTCAAGGTACACCCGGTCCGAGATCGGTACCGGCTGGTGCGCGTGTCCAAACAATGCTGGAAGATTCTGGGTCCATCCTGGGCTGGGCTGCGGAGCGGTCTGGAATGGGAGAGGAATAAGAGATCAGTGGAAGGGACATTGGCAGCAAGCGCACATAAATGCCCAAGAGCTGCAAGCAGTGAACCTGGCGTTATCTCATTTTTGCCAGCAGTTAGTGCACAAACATGTACTGGTCCGGACGGACAATGTTACAGTGGTAGCCTACATAAACCACCAAGGTGGCCTGTGCTCACCAGGCCTTCACCATGCAGCGCACAGACTCTTGGTAGTTCACCTCCCCGGTGTGGACAACAAGGCAGGAGACCTCCTGTCCAGAAGAGCTCCAGACAGCTCAGAGTGGAGACTGCATCCTCAAGTAGCGGAACAGATTCGGGAGAGGTTTTGACCGGCACGAGTTGACCTCTTTGCCACAGCCGAGTCCACTCATTGCCCCCTATGGTTCTCCATGGAGAGAGACTGGGGCCCCCTTGGAGTAGACGCGCTAGCTCACCCCTGGCCACAGGAGCTATTGTATGTGTTCTCTCCGCTACCATTATTACCCCTGACACTAAAGAAGATCAGGGTGGAGAGAGCATTGGTTTTGCTGGTTGCACCCAGATGGCCGAGATGCCCCTGGCTTGCTCTCCTCTTCAACATGTTGTCGTATCAGCCGTGGCAGCTACTGCTGCGCAAGGACAACCTGAGCCAAGTGGAGGGGCTATTATGGCACCCAAACCCAACCCAGCTCAAACTCTGGGTCTGGCCATTGAACGTAGCTGTCTATTTAATTGAGGTTTGCCAGATGCAGTAGTAGAGACACTACAGTCTGCTAGGGTGCCGAGCACTAGAGCCCAATACACATATAAATGGAAGTTTTCCAAGACCTGTGCCTTGCTGAAGGTCACGATCCAGTGACCTGCCCTATTGAGACAATGTTAACCTTCTTACAACACTTGTTTGACTCAGGAAAATCAGCGTCCACTTTGAAGGTATAGACAAAATTGACTCGGTGTCCCCCAGGGCACATTTCCTGGCAATGCAATTTCTTAAAGGGGCTCGGAGGCTTCGCCCTCCTGTGAAAAGTATGGTCCCCAAGTGGGATCTAGAACTGGTACTGCGGGCCCCTATGGGTACCCCATTTGAGCCCATGCCGTCAGCAGAACTGCTGTTTCATTGAAAGTGGCATTGTTAATAGCCATTATGTCTGCCAGACGAGTAAATGAGCTTCATGCGCTGTCCATCAATGACACATGTATGCCTTTCACTGGAAGTGACTTGCGAGTAACATTAAGAACAAATCCATCCTTTTTGTCAAAGGTGGTATCCTCTTTCCATATTAACCAATCAGTGGTTTTGGAAACTTTCAGACCTCCCCCGCACGAGTCAGAGGAGGACCGTAGACATCACATGCCCATCACCATCATATGCCCAGTTCGGGCTCTGTGCTGTTATTTGGATAGGACGGCGTCCTGGAGACAGTCCAACCAGCTGTCTGCTATGGGTTCCACTCTAGAGGTCAGGCCCTATCGAAACAACGTCTAGCGCACTGGGTGACAGATGCGATACGCTTGGCATATGAACAGACGGAGTCCCCGTTACTGGGGGACATTACGGCCCATTCTACCAGGGGCCAGGCAACTTTGTGGGCTTTTCTTCATGAGGCATCCTTTGATGAGTTATGCAATGCTGCTACATGACAGGTAGTCAGACATTTGTGCTTTTTTACTGCCTTGATGTTACAAACCGAATGAGACCCTTTCTGGGCTCTAGAGTGTTGCAGGCAGCATGCCCTTAGGCATCATGTGGGCTCTGAGGCTATTGCCTGAGAGTTGTACTGTCGGTAATCTGAATCCACAACAGCTTTGGTACAGCTTTCCCATTCGGTAATGGCTGTCATTCGAATTGAAAGGGAACGTTAGGTTATTACCATAACCCTGGTTCCCTGAAAGAGAATGACAACCATTACCCTTTGAGGTCGTGTCCCCAGCTGACCTCTGTTATCGAAAGAAAATTCTTGTCAAATGCCTCCTGCAGCGATTTGAGGGACTCAAATCGGTGGGAAGAATTGACGTTAAACCAGCCAAGCATTGTCTCCTCCAACGACATTGAAATGCAACTAAATCTTGTATCTGTACTACAGAGTTGATTTTGATAACCCAGCTGCCCTAGCGGTCAGGCGGTTGAGCAGTAAGAAAACAAGAAATATGTTTATTAGACCTGCTTTGCTTTGTTAGAAGACTTCGCGACTGTCTTCTCTCACAAATATTTTTTTTGTGTTGGTCAGAAAAATTTCTTGTGAGGGATTGGGCAATGTATCGCAGGGAGGCTTTGCTGCCTCTTATACACGCCGCCTGTGCTGAAAGGCATTCTTTCTGGCTACCTGCAACACTGCCTGATGATCCGAGTACCTCAACAGTTTGAAAATAAGAGTGCGAGGCCTGTCCCTTGATTTAGACTGGTCAGAATATATACGGTATCTATGCATAATCTCAATGGTTTTACCAGACAATGTCAGGAACCACAGTGGGTCGATGAGTGTTTTTATTTGTGTAACCTTCCACTGAGAGAACAGTAGTTCCACAGTAACAAAAAAGATTTGATTTTAAACCGTTTTGTATGATATTTTCTTTTTGGGGGCTTCAGTATTAGTTTCTTATGGCTTTGTAGATATTGAACTGGATATTTCCATTCATTGTTTCAACATGTACATATGGGTTTTGTCCAGGAGACGGAGATGCTGCTGTTGCTGTTGTGATGGTTTGTTTTTAAATCAATGTCAATGTTCTTTTCAGTTAGCCAGTCATGGAAAACTCGACTGATTTGAGAGGTTTTGTTTAACCAGGTGTACAGTTATATCCTTTTCACTGTGATGAGGCCGCTTTGGCAAAAGAATTTCTGCATTGTTCTGCACTAGGGAGAAGGTCTCAGCCAATCAGAATCTAGTATTTTTGGCAATTGTTTCTACCTATTTAATAATAGCCAATATGCTCACTAAACTGCAGTAAATCTTACCAGGCGTTCCTGTGACAATTCTTGTGCATCAACCCCAATGCTATCACTATCAATAGCTCCTTCTATTGAAGCATGGGGCAAAGGATGGTCAGACACTCCCTTCAATTGTTGTTGGCATTGCTCAAAAAATTAAAGTTCCTGCTCTGTCGAGTAATTCTGTGCATGACCGCCAGCCATGACATCTTTGGTATGAATACAATGAATATTATACATTTATATACCATATTACATTTACAGCTTTGATCAATTCTTGCTCTGATTAATGGTCTTTGTTTATTAAATTATGCTGATAAATAAGTATATACCATGCAAAACTATTAGGCTAATTAAAAGCTGTTGATTTGAAGGCTCCTGGACTATAGGGTGGATTGTCAGAAACAATATATATAACAGCATAGAGGTAGAATTGGAGGAGTGTCACTAAGGGAAGAACAAAGGGCATGAGCCAAGGCAGATGCACAACTGGTTGAGGTATTTATTTGTTTGTTCATTATTATACTGTTTCATTACACAAAATACATTTTTTTTTTTTTCTTTAAAATACTATTGCACTGAATAATGTAAATATGTTCTGCCTGCTGCCAATGCGCAACTGCAGAAGCTGGTAACTGTTCTTACATTTGTAAACATATTGCTGACTTTTTAAACATTTGCAATCACAAATCTTGGGTCACAAATCAGCTGGGCAATACATTTATCAAAATTTACTATGGAACGTTCGGCAGAAGAACAACATTTCTTAGGATTGTTGAGTATCCAAATCACACTCCCTCCTACAACAATGCCATCTTTTTGTTTCCACAATACACCGTTCACTTCAGACCAATGTCACAAGTGATGAATTTTAGATGGGTTTTGTGTATTTATTTATTTTTTTATTAGCCTCAGTTGGGTTTATGTGTGTTGTGGCTGACTGTTAGAGCACTTTCACAAAGCAACGGGAAGTCACGCCTGGTTAGCACTACAGCCAATGGTGGTCCAAGCAGGACTATACAAGGGCCTGGATTTGAGAGCAGAGTGAGGAACATGGAAGACAGGAAGGACCAGGAGGAGTGCATGTAGGGAGAGGGTGCAGCTTGAGGGGAAAATATGATAGCGTGGAAGATTTACTGTTTTGGATTTACTTTGGGAAAACTACCATTGGCTACAAGAACTTAATTTTGGGGACGGACCAGCACTGGGACAATATTCAGGAATTGAGGTTTTTTTTTTTCTTATTTCTTTTTGTTGTGTAGAGATAATATAGGGTGGTTGGTTGTTTTCTTTTTGCCTTGTTTCTGTTGTGTTTTTTTTATTCTGTGTGGCTATTGTACAGTACCACTGCTGGGTGACAATAGCTTCACTATTTAAGAATATCAAACACATTTTTTTGGATGTACAACAAATAACGATTTATTTTTGCACACTTTTTTGTTTTGCCTTGTTTTCCTTGGCAGAGGTAAGGGACGGGTGTAACTGTTTTGGGTCCCAATGTTTGCTCCAGGACATTTGGGCCCCACACGGATCCTTGATAGGGGGCAGATTGTTTTCCTTGATCTCTGGAAGAGGGGAAAGAACAATTAATCGTCAAGTTCACGCTAACTGTTTTGTCTGTATTACTTACCCTTATTGTCTAGCCCCCTGAATCCCTGTCAGAGGGTGCTTGAGGCCTCCAGTGGTTTATGTACCTTACCTTCGGGATCTGGAGTCCAGCTTCCTGGTCGGGTCCGGTGGCAGCAGACGGAATCGGGACGAGGTCTGGGGAGCACGGTGGGAGGAGAGAGAAAGGAGAGAAACGCGGGTTGAAAGATTGACTGAAGGGAAGTGACCAGAACCTTTGGGTGGACAGTGGAGTTTACTTACCTGTGTGTCAGTTCCTGACGGACCTTTCTTTGCCCCGTTCTTCTATCTGAGGTTCTTTGGAGGCGGCAGTCGATTGGCATGGGAGAGATTCAGAAGGGGGTGGCGGGAGGAAACAGAGGCGGACAGAGCGAGTTGGGGGAAGCCCCAGGAGTGAGGGGTCTACCCCCCCCGGACTATTTATTTTTTCCCCTTTTTTGTTGAACAATTTGTGTTTTTGTGTGTGGTTGTGTGTGTGTCTCTTGGGTCCATTTATTGATAATCTAACCGCCCCTGGATCTGTAAGAGAGTCTTACTGTCGTCTTTTTTTGTTCACTTAATTTAACTGGACTGGGCATGCCCAAACACTAATCTGTAAAGAAAGTTTTTCCTTTTTTTAGGGAACCTCACCAATTTTCAAAAGGAAACAAAAATATTGTTACATATTTATAAATTTATTTTTTCCCCTTTTTTGTTGAACAATAATTGTTCATGTGCATAAGAACACTGTGTGACTGGCTGTAGTTTTAGGGTGTTTTGATCATATGAGGTACCTGTGTGTGTGTGAGAGAAACCCTAAGGAAACAATGAACCTATACAGGGGAAACTAAATAACTATTAGATTGCTGAGGTCCTTGCCTTACCAAAAACAAGGTGACGTAGTCGTCAGCTACATAGGTACACTAGCTAGGTTATCTCAGGTCACCCTACCCATGACACCGCCAGTGTTGCAGTAGGAAGCAAATTGAAAATAAAAATCTTTCCTTCAGCACAAGGTTTCCTCCTGAGGGACCCCTGTCTGCTGGTTTTCATTCCAACTTATTTCCTCAATTAACTTGAATCTGTAACCCTTAAGAAGTGAGAACTAATAATAGTGGACATAATAATATCCGATCACCCTGGGGAAGTGTGAAGCCCTGATCAGGCCATTTTTAACTGTTTTCAGTTTTTAACAGGCAGTTTAAGTTAACTATGCAATTTTATAAATAGCACTTGAACTCTGTAACTTTTTAGAAGGGTTGTTTTGTCATCTTACTTGGATTGCATAACTTGAATATTTTTGAGAAAATCTGTTAGGGCCATACGCACGAAGCAATAATAATATCTAAAAAAAAAAAAAACGCTGCCTATTACCAATTGGCATTTTTTTGAACTGGGACCCAGATTGAATTATTAGAAAATAAACAGAGGAGGGTTGGATATTTTATTAGACATAAGAACTGTTTGCTACAAAATAAGTGAAGGGGTCCTTCGGCCACTTCGAGGGACCTACTTTATAAACTAGGCTTCCAGTTTGCCATGGTTATGATTTGAATCATACGGAATCCCCCCCCCCTGGGCTTTGGGATTGGCGGCAACTCTTATATCTCTAGCCCCTGGAGCGGCGGTTCAGTCGTGGTAAAACATATGAGCTGATGTCATTTTCTTAATTGCAAACACTCTAATTGCCAAAGGAAAGTGTTTCTTTTTGATGTGGCCAACGTTGCAGATCCTGGGCTCCATTATTTGATTGTGATGCGCAAACATGGGGGTTATAAAAAAACAAAAACTAGAAGCCCTATTTATGATCGTGGTTTTGCACCTTTACAGGCAACTGCCATCTCGACAAAAGCGGCTCAAGTAAGAAGGGAAAACACTACTGTTTATATTGAGAAATTAAACAGATTGAAACGTTTCTTTAAAAGGACAGCAGAAAATTTTCTTAGATATAAAAAACGTGGGTACCAATGCTTGTGTAAAGAAAAATAGAATCTTTTAGATGAAAAACAACCCGTTGCTGCAAAGTTTTCCATATGAAAAGGATACACGAGTATAGCAAATCTTTAAGCCGATGAAAGAACAATCCCGTGCTGACCCCCGTCTGAGCGCAGGGGAGGATAACCCCCTATATATATATATATATATATATATATATATATATATATATATATATATATATTATCCAGGGACATATATAGTTCTTGAAGGGAGGACAGTATGGTCCAGGTCCCTAGTTTATTTACCAAAAATATGTTAATACAACTAATCTAAACCCATGGCTTTTAACCCTCTGGTACCTTACCAATATTATTATATATTATAATATATATGTATATATAGTATACTTAGCTCCAAATTACTATCTATATATCCAGGACAGTATGGTCCAGGTAAGTTTATTTACACAAAAATATTTAACAAACTAATCTAAACATGGCTAGCCCTTTTCCAGGCCTAACTGACTTTCTTTGTCCCTTACTACAGAGAGAAACAAACACAGCTTGAGTCTGTAGTCAAGTATTTCCCCTGTTCACCAACAGAGCAGTATAGATTTATGTAAGGTGATGGGAGACTCATGTGCTTCATTCATTCAGTTCTTTTCTTTCTTTTCCCTATTTCAGTTCCCTCTGTGCCTTTTATTTCAGCGATTTGCCCCCAGGTGAGTATCAGGACACTTTGGGTGGAACCGCTCCAAAAGGTCCAACGTTTCCTACATGTCCAAGCTGTCCGATCAAAAACTCCCAGGTGTGGATTTTCTAGTATATTATATTAAATCACAGAGTCACATGCCTTCAGGTTTACCCCTCACTCCCAGGTTCCCTATTTGGCTGGTAATATAATTATTTGTTTGATTTTCCCCCACTGTAACAAATTAACGTCAGCAATTTTACTCACCCATCGATTTAATATAAACACAATTCAATAAACAACGGCAGTCATGAATCACATACCCCATTCAAGCTTGTAACAGGTTTCAGTGTGCCTATATTAATCCAAGCAATCTGGAGTCTGTTCCCTGCAGCAACCTCCCACATACTGCCTCGACTCTCTTAGCTTGCTTCCTTATATACCCAGGAGTCCCCACCCATCCTTTCTCTGTCGTAGAGGCTCTTGGGACATGTAGTTTTTACTCTCAGGCAGCCATTGCCTAGATTCAAGGTCTATATATATATATATATATATATATATATATATATATATATATATATATATAGTATATATATACACACACACACACACACACACACACACACACCACACAGTACCAGTCAAAAGTTTGAGTACACCTGCTTGAAACCAGGTTTTTCATGATTATCTATGCTTTTAACTGTATAAACTTGTCTATAAACACTTAATATGTCATTATATGATACGTGTACTTATATAAGCCGATAATCATAAGTGAATTGCATTCAAAAATTTAATTTTTAAATGAAAATGTAAATCTTGTCAATTTCAATGCAATGGTCACCCAAAGCGAGGGGATTTCAGTCTTAAGCCCAAGTCAGTTTTTAGCAATTCATCTGCTCCATAAAGTGGGTGTAAGTTTCACCCACCTGTCCCTTTTATTAGGGTCAGTAGCCTGGCCAGGTTAAAACTCAAATTCCCATAGTTCCTTGCTATCACCCTCTGTTCATCCTCTCCCCCCATTGGCTCATTGAGATATCCACTCCTCCAATCTCAGAGCTCCTTGGGATGCCTCGTGTTTTGTGAGGCTGTTATTAGGGCAAAGGGTGGCTATTTTGAGGAATCCAAGATTTAGACAATTTAAAATTTTCTTGAACATTAGTGTGATACTCCTTATGTTCTGCATATTGTAACATGTGTTTTCATGTTCAAGTATTTACAGAAACGTATAAGCTTATAAAATGTTTCAACTCATAAAAATAATTAAGTTTTCCCCCAAAGTCTTCTCGTGACTACTAGTCTAGATTTCTTTTTTTTAATTGATCCAAAATGACAAAGGGTCTCTTCTTTGCTTAGATATTATGATTTGAGTATTCATTGACTTCTGTTGAAGATTGAGAGGTTATTGGTAGCAACAGATTTTAGATTTCCACCCAATGGTTGCTTATATTTGGCAACTTGAAATCTTGATCTTTGCTTCAAATATGCAAGATTTTATTATTTATTGTCAGCTGGAAGTTGAATATGCACAACATACTGTCCATGACAAGTATTGTGGAGGATGAGGCAGTGTTAGAAGGTATCGCCTTTTTGGATCTTCTTAAGATGCAGAGTAAGTCATTTTCACAGGAAACCCTTGGAAATGGTATGCCAAAAAGTCAGCCCCTACAGACATACCTACATTGGATTGAAGTTATCTGCCACATGTTTAGTCCTGTTGATGCACGTACATGTATCCACATTTATAGGCTTGCACACTCAGTGTGACCTTGTGTCAAGCATGGAGAGAATAGAATGTAGTTTCAAGACTGAAACACTCTACTAAATAATTCACAATACATAAACTGATCCCTTAATCCTACATAGTGTATTACTTTAAATCTGTTTCTGTAGCTTTCATTGGTTTTGGTTAGATGATGTTTTTAAATCACAAGGTACACAAATAGAGGAACATTTCAAAAGGCAGTTGAATTACAACACTCTTTTTCCACTTGACCTAGATTCTGAGTTATTTAGGAGAAAACACTATGACATGTGCATACTAAGGCTTCGCCAGATTAGTTCTTTGTTTTATAAAGCTGCTGGTGGAAGATCGAATTCTTTTTTTTTCTAAAATGTCTTTATGCTCATACTGCTTGTGACAGTGCATGTTCATTAAACTATCATCTCAAAGAAGGATTCATCTTGAACAAACAGAACTAGTTCAAACACAATATATGTAATTGATTGTTGTATATGGCGCATTTAATTGGACAGGGAGATTTTGCAGAACAACGTGGGCAGCAAAACTTCTCATGAATTTATCTTTTAAAATACTTGTTTCAACAAAATTTGTTTGTTAATTTGTTTTCATTTGAATTTCATTGCTCAGCTCATAAGTAATAAACAATTCCTAAAAGAAACTTAATTGCATGTATTATGTTAATTTTGGTATTTGTGAATTTAGCACTGAGTATTTAATTATTCCTTTTTGTGTTTTGTTTTAGTTTACTTTAGGAACTTCTGCAATAGCAAGAAATACTAACAGTTCCAAATAGCTTTATTTATATTAAATAAATAAAAATTATATGTAATCCATTTATCATGAAACATCAAGAATATATAGTCCACACAATAAATTCAATTTTGTGTTAAAAGACAGTGATCCCCTTGTAAAATGCTCAAAAAATTAAATAAAATAGCTGTGGCTTATTCCAGCAGTGTTCAGGTTTTAAATACTATAGTGAGGAATGGGCATGTGTAATCGTTTATTCAAATAAAAATTGTTAAGAACATTGTCAATCATTTAGAAAATTACTAATTGCCTAATCTTCTTGTATTACACAGACCCATTAACCATGCAAAGCTTACCGTATTGCTAAAACTTAAATATTTTTTTGGCTCTAAATTACTCAAGCTCCTGACAAATAAAAAAAAAAAATCAAAATCTGTTCTTAAAAGTGTAAGGTGGTACCATTCCTGTAACTATGGGTAATGGAGGTGGTTGGAATGCACCATTGCCCATATTAAGGGCCATTCACACAAGAGCATTTATTCACTGTGTTTATTGGGTAAAAAAAAACCTAACCTATGGAATTTAGTAGTACCTTTCACACTTGAGCGTAAAAAAAAAAAAATAATGTTATGACTCTTTTTCAGGGTGTCTCTAGCCAAGGCGAAAGATATGGGACCTGGTTCGATTAGCTATGCTTTAAGACTGGTGGATTTCCCTCTCAAGTCTATATACTTGTGCTATAAGTCAATATTGCTAGTTAGACATGGAATTACAGGCAAGGCAGCACATCTAACTAGGGACAATAATTGCAAGGGCAGTGCCTCCACTCGTTTAGATTAGCTAGGCTAGGTGTGTAACACAGCAAAGAAATTGAAATGTGCATACAACTATATGATACGACATAATACCGTTTCAAAACAAACAACTGATTTTATTTTTTATGAACAGGTAAGAATAACAGCTCCAGATCGTGTTAACCATTTAGTCTAACAAACAAAACATACAGTAAACTTTAGATAGACAAACATAACAAACAAAAACAGTTCACAATTCTGGTCCTTTCGGTCATAGCATAATGATTACAAGGAACAGATCACATCACTACGTCCCCTTTTTATACTTCAAACATGACCCCTTGGTTAACTAGCGCATCCGCTTCTCCAATCTACGGATGCCATGCCGTTAACCTTCTGGGTCAATGGTTTAGTGTACTGTAGCTCCGCCCCCTTTTCTAGAATTTGAGGTTCTAATGGGCCAAACGACTGACTAAGTCCAGGCGAGCACATGCTGTACTACATTTTTGGACAAGCCTTTGTGCTCCTCCCACCCCTCTCTCAACAAATCGAGGATGCTGTGAGGCTGTTGGCCGTAGAAGAGCTCGAAGGGAGAGAACCCTGTCGAACACTGCGGCACCTCTCTCACTGCAAAAAGGAGGTAGGAAAGAAGCGCTGCTCAATGGTTTTTGCCCTTTATTAACAAAACATCTCAGCACCTTCTTTAAGGTCTGATTAAAGTGTTCCACCAAAGCATCCACCTGTGGATGATAAACAGATGTTCTGATGGGATGTATTTTTAGAATTTTGTACACTTGCTGTAATGTGTTAGACAGAAAGTTAGTTCCATGATTAGTCAGGTTTTCTTTTGGGATCCCTGCAGTAGTGGACCTCAATGGAACTGTCTCCAGATATCGCGTTGCATAATCTACCACCACTAATATAAGTATACCCAGAATCAGAAGGTAGGAAAGGAGCCACTATGTCCATTGCAATGCATTCAAAAGGAGTGGACATGATTGGCAGTGGGACTAAAGGGATAGGACACATCTTTATTAAGTCCTACCCAATAAAATCAAACCAATATTCACTCCCTTGTACTGTATTGTCATCTCCGAGGTGCTGCGCAAAAGGGATATCACACGCCAGCCTCATGATCTTGGTCTGACAAGACAGGGGAACTAATAATTGTGTTACAGGATGTCATGTGCCCGTGGCAAGATTTACCCTATACAGTAATTGCCCCTTGATAATGAAGGGGCCATCAACATCCTTACCTTCAACAGACCGGACCTGTCCCCAAGTGTGCACGAGTGAGGGGTCCTTGTTTTGTCTCCACACTTGAGTGCCACATGTCTGGTATATTGAAAGGGGTTGGAGTAGCACCTGCCCTAGATGACCCAGTAACCTCACCCACTCAGTCACACTGTGTTCCAACTCCTTTTAGCTGACGTTTGTTACCATCATTGCTTTCTCCCACCAGACCCCAGCCTCGTCTCATTAACCCTTAGCAGTCCATTTATTCAGCGCTTGTCAGGTGCATCAGGTCCAATTTATTTTCACATGCACTGTTTATTTTACACACGCTGTTTAAAATATATGTTTTTTTTTTTTTTTTTTTACAGTAAAACAGGTTTAAAAGGCACTGAACTGTAAAAGGACACTCAGTACTGTATCTCCAGCCAAGCCCCACCCCTTGTTCACTGTATTTTCTTTATAGACTGTCATACTGATAAATCCTCTCCTGATCACTCATTTTATCACCAAACTCCTCAATAATAAGCACTTCAATGTCTGTGATTCTTTGAGCGCTGGATACAGAAGCAGCTATCTCTTTTGTGTATGTCCATGTTATGTCTGTGGTGCATGGGGCTATCTGAAAAGCCCTTTTCTGTCTTCATTTGGCACTTATCGGTCTCACTCTGCCATTGAAAGGTTTTCTCTGCTTTTTCCAGAGAGAAAAATCAACTAGAGACCTGTGCTTTACTTTTTTTGATGATGTTGGACAGGGTCCGACAATGGACTGGAAAGGAAAAATTGTAATGTCGGATCTGGTCTGACATAAGACCGCAAAGGGTTAATGCTCTTTCCCACTTTCCAATCCATCTCTCTTTATTTGTTTTTCTAGAACAAATGAGGGGAGAAAACATTTCACTTTGAAAAAGGAAGAACCTCACCAATTATTTCCTTTTTTTTGATTTTTCTGCCATGTTTACATGTACAGTCGAGTCTTCCATTAATTTAACCAATTCCCCTTTTTATACCTTCAACTATGACCCCTTGGTTAACTAGCACATCCTCTCCTCCAATCCGTGGATGCCACAGCAATAACTTTCCAGTTCAATGGTTTAGTGTACCGTAGCTCCACCCCGTTTCTAGATGGCTGATATCTCAAATTGATTTCCTGTCCTGTTTGAGATATCTTGAATTGAATTTGAGATCTCATTTAAAACTCCATTTTGAGATATCTGTAATTGGAGCTTTAAATGAGAATGCATTTAGAGATATCTCAAATTCAATATATCTCAAATTGAATTTGAGATATCTCCAATTGAATTTGAGTTAGTTTTAGATATCTTCAATTCAATTTAAGATATCTTGAAATATATTTTGAGATATCTCTAAATGATCATTTCTCTTGCCATATGTCTTATGGTTAAGTGGAACATTCGAGAAAGTTCGGCGGCTTGATTGACAATATTGAAGCATTAAGGTATGAAAGGGGGTGGGCTAACATGAGAACCACACACTGAAGGGGCGTTCATTCTGAACACGACGCGCATGCCACTTCATTGCACGTCCCTCTGTGTCGTCGCAGACCACTGTTCACACCGAAGGCCAAGAGGATATAACTGCAGTCTGTAGTTACAGTCTTATAGCCACGTCTCATATCCACTGATCTGTAGAGGAAGTGGGCGGGGTGACTCTTAGCCAATGAGCCTATGAGGGCGGGGCGTATATGTTGCTCGGAGCGTGTGTGTGTTGCTCGTTGTTTTTGAAAATTTTTCAACACAGCGAAGTGAGGATGACTGAGAGAGAATTTATATGTAGGGCTTCTGAATGCAAACGAAAGTGCAACATTTTAACAACCGTCTTGTTGGACACAATGCAATAAATGTTAACAACAATGTTATTTAAAAACGTTGAGGTTATTAAAATTATCTTTATTCTGTTTTGAAATCAAAGTGAAACAAAATAACATTTAGACAATTTAAAGCCCATTTAATTTCTCAGAAAAAGTCTCGAATTTAAACCAATTTTACTGTAAACCTGTTTCTTAGTTGCCCACAGCTTATATATAAAAACCATGTTCATAGCACTTACAGGTTTTATTATTATTATTATTATTATTATTATTATTATTATTATTATTATTATTATTATTATTATTATTATTATTATTATTATTAATTAAAGTACACACAGACCATGCCCTGGACGGGACATTAAATGGGGTCCAATTGTCTCAAGTCTTACACCAAACAATTCCTACTTGTCCACAGCTTGCATAGAACCATCTTCATAGCAATATATAATTAATTAAAGTGCTCCCGGACCAAGGTAAAACTGGCATATGGTTCTAAGACAGCCCCAACAAACCCTTTTAAAACCCAGTCCAGCACGGTCCGGGTGTATTTTAATGAATAACACTATGTAACACAATTTTTGTTCCTGGGTAGTAAGTGTTATTTCCTAATTGCTTATGCCTCAAAAGTATAGAACATGGCTATTATTCCCCACAAACTTTGCTTTTGTGACCAGGACAGTGATATTTCAAAATATCACTATTTCCAATGGGAAAACAGGCAAATGTGTGTCTTTTCGTTCACATAAAGTCAGAAAAAAACAACATATGAATCCAAATTAACATGTATTTATACTAAAGTAATACAAAGATGACTACAAAAGATTTAGAAGTGAGTAGTTTTTCAAGATTTACATTTATACTGTAAATACATGTATTTATACTAAAGTAATACAAAGATGACTACAAAAGATTTAGAAGTGAGTAGTTTTTCGAGATTTACAATTATACTGTAAATACAGTATAATTGTAAATCTTGAAAAACTACTCACTTCTAAATCTTTTGTAGTCATCTTTGTATTACTTTAGTATAAATACATGTTAACTTGGATTCATATGTTGTTTTTTTCTGACTTGATGTGAACAAAAAGACACACATTTGCCCATTTTCCCATTGGAAATAGTGATATTTTGAAATATCACTGTCCTGGTCACAAAAGCAAAGTTTGTGGGGAATAATAGCCATGTTCTATACTTTTGAGGCATAAGCAATTAGGAGATAACACTTACTACCCAGGAACAGAAAAAAAAAAAAATTGTTACACAGTATAATAATAATAATAATAAAAAAAATAACTATAATTGAGCACTGAACATGGTTCTTGTTTTTATGTAAGCTGTGGACAAGGAGGAATCGATTGATGACGGTTTCAAGACGATCGGAGCAGGTTAAATGCTGTGTCCGGCAGGGTTTATATTGGTCTGGCTTTTACCCATTCCCAGAATGGGATAAGTGTTTTGCTATTTAATTGTCTGCATCTCAGTTTCTTTCTACTTATTATCTTATTGGTTGTTTAGTTGTAGAAAACCCAATTTGTAAAAGATTTGCCATTTCGTGGGAACGAGTACCAACACAGCACTTTGGTATGTAGTCTCAGATTCTGACTGTACAACATGAAAGTTATGTTTTTAAAAAAATGGTTTGTAAATTAATTTTCAGCTTTTTGGCACACTGGCCCATTTTCCTGGATTCATGAAATGGAAGCATATATATTATACTAGCTAAATGTAACCATCCCAGTCAGGCCTGTGGTGCTTCATAACTACCAGCCAAACTACAATCTCTACCAGGCCTGGGCTGCCAGGCCATGGTTAATGTCGAACCCTGGTGATGAACTGGTGGAGCGGTTTAACCAGACTTTGGTCGTGCAGCTGGCTGTGACCGCCGCCATTCAAAGGGACTGGGACACCCACCTGCCTCTGGTGCTGCTGGCCTGTCGCTCCACAGTTCAAGACTCCACTGCCTGTATGCCTGCCTTACTCATGTTGGGATGTGAGCTCTGCACACCTACAGAGATAGTCCTTGGCCAGCACCCGGATGCCCTCAGTGTGCCCCCGGCCCCGAATACGCCTGGAGGCTGCAAGAACGGCTGGAGGTAGCCCACTGCTTTGCCATGGACCAGCTGCAGGCTGCTTGGGTCAGGCAGAAGTGGAATTATAGCCTCAGGACTCAGGGGCGCCACTTCAATGGGGTTATAGTCCCGAGGAAGAGAGGCTGTTGCCCCAAACTGTAGATCCACTGGCTTGGGTCCTGCGAGGTACTAGAGAGGATAGGAGAGATGGTATCCCATGTGCAGCTGCTGCAGAGAGGGCCAAGGTGGCCCTGCATTGAGACGGGCTGTCTCCCTACAAACTGACTCGACGGTTCTTGACAGCCCCTTACCTGGGGGCTCCACACGACTGAGCTCTGTCCGTCCATCCATAGTGGCTGACGGGACCAACACAAGATGGGAGACCACGACCACAACAACGTCTTGACCTTCCCCCCAAGGCTATAAGTGGGGGGGCGGGGGAGACGAGCCTCAAGGAGGAGAAAACACAGAGAGATTGAAGTGAGTGGTTGCTGAGAGACTGTGAGGGACAGAGAGATAGGCACGATAGAAAGCCGTGGTGGTGAAGCAGTGAACGTGAGTGCATGAGAATAAAGGAGAGTAAATGTGAGGGAAAGAGAATAGCAGGAGCAAGGGAGCATGAGAAAGCGACTGAGAAGTGAGGGAGTAGGGAACTTTTTATTATTTTGGCATCAACCCCGGCCCCAAACAGGGATTTGCTGTTCTATCAGTTTGTGAGAACATAAACTGGTCAATTTGGTATCCCATCTGATGAGTCTTACATCACTGAACGATGTGAAGATCATTACAGTATGTACAGTACATTGAAAAACACGCAGGCTACTCTGATGTTCAAATGTGTTACTGCTAAATTATGTGTAACTGTAGCAAGGTACACAGAACTTTTGTTAAAACATTTGTACATTTCTACTCAAACAAAGCTCAGGGTTTAATTACATATTTATTTTTAGGTATCAATCTTAAAAATGGTATTTGCCATAATTCCAAATAGTTATTTTCTTAACTTAGGGGCCTACAAACAGTGTTATAAGTAAAACAATATAACCTACACTGTTTAGTATCACTCAATGACACAAGAAAGTAAATGAAAAATGGCAATAGCAGCCAACTAGAATACAAAACAATGAAAAAATCATGCATCAAAAATTTAAAAAAATACAATACATACTATTCAAGTCCTCCCAAAAATATAAATGTCATTATAAATACACATTTAATTTAGAGAGTACTTCTGAACAATAGTGACACTACAAACTAGTTAATATTAGTATTAAAACAAACACATTGAGCAATAAACCTGCAAATGTCCTACAATCTCTTATACAAATTAGATTACAAATTAAAATCACTCTCTCTCTCTCTCTCTCTCTCTCTCTCTCTCTCTCTCTCTTTCTCTCAATTCAATTCAATGGTGCTTTATTGTCATGACTAACAACAGCAGTATTGCCAAAAAAATTACATTACATAGCAAGTGTAACAACATAACATACAAAAAAAATGTTTTGCACAATGAGATACACAGTAAAAATAAAATAAAAAAGTATGGAAAAATACAGATTAAAAGAAATAAAGCAAGAATATGTTCATGGTTATTTAAATGGTAACAGAAATAACATTTACAGTAACATTAAATAATGCTCATAATAACAGTTCAGTGAGATTTAAAATGAATAGTAATTGACATAATATGAACCCCAGTGGTGCCTCAGTGCAGAGCGCTCACCCAGTGTCCCTCAGGCTGTGACAGGCGGCCACATACTGGGCAGCCAGCGGGGCTGTGTGTCCCTCCCCCAAGATGACCGATAGTTTTTCTGGGTTGGTCACTATTGGGAAATTGGGGAGGGATATTGTAAATTTTTCAAAAAATGTTTCCTTGTTTGGGACTATTTATTGCAGTGTTGTAGAAAGTGCATCTCTGTCTCGACCTCTCCTGCCTCACAGTGACCACACAGCTGATCTCTGGGCAGCCAGTTCTGGCTGTGTTGGCCTTTTTCAATGGCCAGGTTGTGGTCACTGAGCCTGTACTTGGTCAGGATCTGCCACTGCCTTGTATCTCGGACAGTGAAGAGATACTCTGCAAGGGTGAACTTTCTGGTTTGGGATCAATAGCAATCAAGTTTATTTTGGGATTTAGTTTCATTGTTGTTTTTAATTGATGACTCGAGCATTTTAAATTTTTCTTGAATTAATTTTTGTTCCGATTTTAAATCTTTTTGGGGAATTTCTTTATAGAGGTTTTCAAAGTAATCTTTCCAAATAGCTCCATTTGAATAGCCAATTCCTGCGGTTTTGTTGTGTTTAGATTTTTCCACATTTCCCAGAACTGATTTTGATCAATGGATTCTTCAATTTTGGTGAGAGTTTTGTGGATGTGTTTTTGTTTTTTTCTGTTTGAGGGTGTATTTATATTGTTTCACAGTACTGCAGGCGTAAATCTGGGTTGTATGGTTGATGATGTTTCTGATTAGATAATTGCCTTAGTTTTTCCTTGTAGTTTTGCATTCATCATCAAACCATTTTCCTTTGGGCTTGGTTTTCTGATTTTTTTTTTTCTTGTTTAATTTGAGGTTTGCCTTAATTGCTGCTTTTTGGAATATTTCATGTATGCATCCAATGGCCAGATTTACGGCTGTCTTGTTATGTTGATATTGTGTTATATTGAAAATATTAGTGATTTGGGTGGAACTAGTTGTTTTGGTAAATTCGTCTGTGCTGTTTGCTGGCCATCTGTATGTCTGATTTAAGTTGTACAGCTTACAGGGCTGTGTGCGAGTGTTCCAGGGTTGTCCAATTCTTTTCAGGAACACAGTGATTTGATTGTGGGGGGGGGGGGGGGTTTGTTGCCTGACAGTGAATGCATTAAGAGAGGAGGGATCCATGTCAGTTATGGCATAGTCGACTACACTTGTCCCAAGAGCTGCGCAGTAGGTGAATCTCCCATAAAGATTCCCCTCTGATCCTGCCATTAACGATGTACAAACCCAGGGCTTGACAGAGATGCACTAACTCTCTCCCATTCTTGGTTACAGCATGGTTAGGGTTGTTTCTCTGTATTGTGGTGGGTGACAGGTACAGAAGGGTCTGTCCAAATATATGGCTGTTACCCTGTGCGCTAATACAAAGGCTCTGAGCCTGTCTCCACAAAGCAGCATATTTGGGCCTGGAAGTAGCTGATCTCTGTGTGGAGGGTATTAAAGTATTCTTCATTGTAATAGGGGGATTCAGAAGGTGGGGTGTAGGCTGCACACAAATAGATGTCTTTGTTTCACAGGGCTATGCCCTGATTTATTTTGAGCCATGTGCAGGGTTGGGGAAAATACTCTGAAAATGTATTTTCAATACAAAATACAAAATACAAATTGCTTTGGAATCACTGTATTTTCAATACAAAGTACAATTGTATTTGCAAAATACAGTTTGAAATTATAAAATACATTTAATAAACAAAACATAATATATATATATATATATATATATATATATATATATATATATATATATATATATATATATATATATATATTTATTTTGTGTTTGTATTATGATTTGTTATTTATGACGATGAAAGCCTTGGTTATTGTTTTTGTATTTATTTATTTATTGTATCTATATATGACGGTGAAGTGCAACATTTTGTTTTGTTTAAATGTTTTCTGGCAGAGGCGAGGTGGCAGCCTGTCCTCTGTCAGTTATGAATGTATAAACTAATGCAGATTGTGGCCAAGGGGTAATAGAATAATTACTAGCTAGTTAAACCCCTCGGCCACTGATATATAAACCGGCAGCTCTCCCTACTCTGGGTGGGTGTATGGAGGAGAGAACGGGAGAACGAGAGGAGAAAGAAATTTAAAAACTAAGAAACATATAGGAACAGTGAAGGCGTGTTTGTGTTCAAGAATTGTTTTTGTTTATTATCCCATTACACCGTACCTACCTGTATGCTTTCTCATTCTGGCCTGACGTCACCACAACGCCATTTCCATTATATATATATATATATATATATATATATATATATATATATATATATATATAATATATGTGATATATATAATGTGTGTCAGAAGGGGGGGGGTCATATATCATTTTGTGCATAAAGTAACAGGAATAGGAAATATATGGGGGGTAGTTTGTAGTATAGAAGACAGGTACTTGTGTCTTCTGGTATTTTGGTTTTTCCACTCCTCCATGACAAAGAATGCTTTCATTTCCGCATAACCAGAAGACCAAAAAACAAAGCCAACTCCTCCACTGACAAAGAATGCTTTTATCTTCACGATTTCTGAATGACCCATTCGGCGCCACAAGCCAGACAATTCTGAATACCTTGACACTAAGAAAAAAAAGTCCTTGTTGTAAATCCTGCCGACAGGGGGTGAAATAGCGGACCAATGGAGAACAAGGGGATGCGTCGGTACGACCAATGAAAGAAACTTCACATGGACTCAGGCCCTGCCCAAAATAACCAGACTAAAACAATCACAGGGTTGAAGTGAGAATCGCAAAATCCACTGACTTTTGAAATGTGAGGGAGCTTCTGCTGCGTGCTGCTGCTTCCAGTCAAGCTGCTGCACCCAGACATGCATGCTGACCAGAAAGGAAGTGTGCACAAGTAATGTCCTCCTGCTAGAGTTGTCTTGAAGTTTGGAGGGATGAAATGGATGCTACATTGCTTTGAACAAATACAGTATAATCGTAAATCTCGAAAAACTACTCACTTCTAAATCTTTTGTAGTCATTTTTGTATTACTTTAGTATAAATACATGTTAATTTGGATTCATATGTTGTTTTTTTCTGACTTTATGTGAACGAAAAGACACACATTTGCCTGTTTTCCCATTGGAAATAGTGATATTTTGAAATATCACTGTCCTGGTCACAAAAGCAAAGTTTGTGGGGAAAAATAACCATTTTCTATACTTTTGAGGCATAAGCAATTAGGAAATAACACTTAGTACACAGGAACAAAAATTGTGTTACATAGTGTAATCAACTGAGGTTGATAACATCTTATTAGTTTGGTACATTACGGCTAAACTAAATTAACACAGTAAAACTAATTTGTTAAATTAGGTACTGGAATGTTGGATTCTGTTTTGAATGGGAAGTTGAATTAATTCTCGTGCATATTTACATGATCGATTACAGTGAGAAATGGGTATTGAAAATACTAATGCAAAGTAGACACTTTGTGTGATAAGACATATTTGAGTGCCATGTCCCATGTTTTTGTTTGTAACACGGAACTCATCACCAAAACAAAAAGACAAACAAAACGGACTATATAGACAAACATGGCGAGCAGATATTTAACTTACTATTATTATTATTTTTATCACGATTATTACCTCCGTCTCCAATCCCGTTCTCCTTTCACCGAACACACAACCCCAAGTGGGTGAAAACATGCAGCTTTTATGCAGCTGTATCGAGACTTGATTGCTAATCAATCATTCAATTGGAGTCGCGGTACAACTGCACTTGAATTAATAAAGTGCAGTTCCCTGTGCTCACATATTATTATATTTTACCTGCACGTGAAGTGCTGTGCAATCCTTGTGACAAAATACAAATATACATTTTAAACACTTGTGTTACACAGACCTGTTTATATCCCGTGTACCAATGACTTTACACCAACATTAACACACAACATATAATACACACAGGGGCAGGCACTTTGCCACACCCCCTAGTTAACTCAACCCAATTAAAGGGACAATTAGGATCAGTTGATTGGCAATCAGGCCTGATTTGGGCCTTGCCCAATATAAATCTGACTAACTTTGCCCCTTACCATCAGAGTGAGGTTGTCAGCAAACAGGTTCTAGGGGCATATCATGCCACGATCAAAAGTAATTCCTGAAGACCTCCGGAAAAAAGTTGTTGATGCCTATCCATTTGGAAAGGGTTACAAAGCCATTTCTAAGGCTCTGGGGTTCCACCAAACCACAGTCAAAGCCATATTGTCCAAATGGAGAAAGTTTGGGACAGTAGTGAATCTTCCCAGGAGTGGCCGTGCTGCCAAAACCTCTCCAAGAGCAAGGAGTAAAACCGTCCAGGAAGTCATAAAGAACCCAGAACAACATCCAGGGATCTGCAGGCCTCTCTCGCCTCGGCTAAGGTCAGCGTTCATGACTCCACCATCAGAACACACTGGGCAAAAATGGGATTCATGGCAGAGTAGCAACACGGAAACCACTGCTCACTAAGAAGAACATGAATGCTCATCTCAAGTTTGCCGAAAAGCACCTGGGTGATCCTCAAGAGTTCTCGAACAATGTTCTATGGACTTTTTGGCCAACATAGGCCCCGTTATGTCCGGCAAAAACCATACACTGTATTCAACAGTAAGAACCTCATACCAATGGTCAAGCATGGTAGTGGTAGTGTCATGATTTGGGGATGCTTTGCTGCATCAGGACCTGGACGACTTGCAATCATTGAAGGAACCATGAATTTCTGATCTGTAACAGAGAATTCTACAGGAGAATGTCAGGCCATCCGTCCATGAGCTGAAGCTGAAGCACAGCTGGGTCATGCAGCAAAACAGTCTATATCAGAATGGTTGAAGAACAAGAAATTTAAAGTTTTGGAATGGCCTAGTCAAAATCCAGACCTAAACCCCATTGAGATGAAGACCTGAAACAAGAAGTTTATGCTCAAACTCACAAATGTCACTGAGTTGAAGCAGTTCTGAATGAAAGAGTGAGCCAAAATTCCTCCACAGCACTGTGAGAGACTGATCAATAACTACAGGAAACATTTGGTTGCAGTTATTGCTGCTAAAGGTGTCGTAACCATTTATTGAGTCTAAGTGGGTGATTACTTTTTCACACGGGGGCATTGGGTGTTGCATAACTTTCTTTAATAAATAAATTAAATAAGTATCAATTTTGTGTTATTTATTCTCTCAGGGTCCCTTTTATCTAATATTAGATTTTGGTTGAAGATCTGATAACATTTAGTGTCAAAACTATTGAAAAATGCAGAAAATCAGACAAGGGGCAAATATTTTTTCATGGTACTATATATATGTACTATATATATATATATATATATATATATATATATATATATATATATATATACAGTGGCTTGCAAAAGTATTCAGACCCCTGACCAATTCTCTCATATTACTGTATTACAAATGGTACATTGAAATTCCGTTCTGTTTGATATTTTATTTTTAAACACTGAAACTCAGAATCAATTATTGTAAGGTGACATTGGTTTTATGTTGGAAAATATTTTTAAGAAAAATAAAAAAAACGAAATATCTTTGAAAAGTGTGATGTGAATGTGTTGTTGCATACGGGGGTATGTTTGCATTCAGCAGCTGCGTGTCTGTTTAGTGCATACGCCACCAGTGATTTAAGGAGTTCAGACCTGCCACAGTGTTCATCAAACGTGTTCTTGTTATTAAATAAAACAGTTAAGTTCAATACCAGATTTGTGTCTTTTATTTAAGTAAGAACTGCACACATTGGAGGGATGTATTAAAATGGGTGTGCATCTGGGTGGATATCGGATTTGGTTCATCGAATCCTAAGTATTCAGCCAAATCCGAACCCTGCTCAAAAAATAGGCTTTCGGGCCGAATCCAAAACGAATCTTGGATTCGGTGCATCCCTACTACGTATATTATTTTTGTTTCACCAGTAGGTTTGATTGTTTTTTTTCCTTTTTCCTTTTGTTGGTTTCTTTTGTCCTACAAAACATTCTTTTCCCCCCTCCAATGAAAAACCGCATGGATTTTATGTTCAGCACAGCCTGAATAATTTTATAATTAGTTTTATTTTGCTGTTGGCCAAAAGTTTAACCTTGTCTAACTTGAACAATAGTGTCTTATGCAGTTTCCTTCTTTACATTCCAGGTCTGTGGGAGGAATCAGAGTCTCTCTTTATCCATAGGCCCTGTCACAGTGGAAGAAAGCTTGAAGCGTTTGCAGCGTTTATGAATGGTTTTATGAAGACACACCAGTCATAGAGCCTTTCATCTTTAAATACAGTTGTGTAGAGTTGGTACTTTGTTAGAAACATAGTGGTATGTTTGAATTCTATAGAAAAGTTATGCTCATTACTGCAAAACTGTCCTTCATTTACATGATAAATGATGAATGCCTTGTGTAATACAGGGACCAATGTCTTATTACTATACATTAAGTGTTAGTCAATATCATTATATATTTAAAAAGGTGGTAATGACTGTCTGAATCTCCAGTGCTACATTCTGCCTTTTTAGGATACCGGCAGATAAACTTTTGTCTACTTACAGTAACTTCATTTCTTAAATGTGTTACTTTATATTCTGACTTTTACATAACTGTATTATGTGGGTGCATACTGTATATTGTTAAGACTTTTTTTGTATAAAAATGGTATCTTGTCACTTGATATAGCAGTTCACATTTCGTCAATTCTAATGATGTCTGAGAAAAAATTAAAAACACTAATTCCTTGTAATCACTGTACAAAATAAATAACTAAATAAATACTTGGATATTGTTTGTTAATGTGTTGTACTCTGTTTGTTCCTTCAACAAGCAAGTAATTCTTCAGGGTATTGAAACAAATAGTGAGATGGTATAGAGTCTGTCAGAATACATGTGGAAACAGCAGAGGGGCAGATGGGTAGGATGCAGATTTGCCCCCCTACTGTTATCATGCTCTGCCCATGAAGGAGGTAATCCATGAACAGGTTAAACAGTCCGGGGGCTGTGGTCAAGACTGCTGCACTGTAAGATGGACACCATTTATACACCATGTGTCTACTTGACTTGAGAGTCTTCTGTTTTAAGTTTTACCTTGCTGAATTATCTTAGAGAACAGGATCCTGAAGGTGGATTGTGGGGAAGGGGTGTGTTGCAGTGGCTTCAGTCCCTAATGTTTCAGTATACAGATTAATTAGTTTGCTTCCCCATCTCACCTCCCTACACTCTGTATATTCAGAAGCTTTCATTTATTTATTTGTTTATTCATTTATTTATTTTTAACAAATAGTTGTTAAGCAAGGTCAAACTAATACATGACACAGAGATAACATGACACGTATATATATATATATATATTAAAGTAGGTCATTTATCCCTTTTATAGTTTGTGCATCCTTTACTATCACTCAATGAAATTTCTGATATTTTTTTAGATGTTCTTGGAGGTACAGGTAATAACTAAAATACCTGTAGCAGAAACACTTGGAAAAGATAAAGTCAGATCAGCTTTACGTTGTTGCAATTTTTAATATGTACATACCCTTTTATTAGTCAGCAAGATATTACAAATAACATTTCAACATTATAGTAATATGAAAGAAATCACCACTGGGACCATGATTCATCACATGTTCCCTTGTGATCCTACTGGGGAAGAAAGCTGTATAAGTATATTTAATCTAGTGTGTATAATGATGCTGAGCTGCTAAGCAGAAATATAATAAACTTAAAATGCAATTGAAAGTCTTGACAAGATGATGTTGCATCTGCAGCATTCACGATGGTCTCCCGTGGTGGACTGCACAGGCATGACTAGCAATATTTTAACAATGCAACGCCTCTCTGTCATGACAGAATAACAGGAAAAAATACCCTAACATTAAAAAAAGGCACTTTTCAGATTAACCTTTTGACCACTTGTTAGTTTGAGATTATGAATACAATGTTGTCCTATTATAGAGCACAATGAAAGTACTGTAGAAACTATTAACTCTTGGCAAATTAAATTTATGCTTTAAAAACTCAGATATTATGTTTTAGTGTAAAAGCAAACCTGTTTCATGTAGCTATTGTCATCCACCTATCCACACACACTGGTGAATAATCCATGCTCTGTCATTGTGTGATATAATGAAAGCTCAGATAACCTAGTGTGCATCTGTGAATGTGATAACCCTGGATAATGTTTCTAGCCTTGAGTACTAAATCTTGTTTATGCTTCCAAGTAATGATATGACAGCAGCTGCATGGAAAAAAAATAGAGAAAGAACCAACCTGCTGTGACAGCAGCATATAATTCACTTCTGCTAGTTCTTTTAGTGGCCTCCTTTTGACGTTTCCGTCTTATTCCTATCAAATACATTTAATTTGGAGTTGAAAAGAAATTTCAGTGTCCTTACATTTGCCCCAGTAGGTTAGCACCCACCGCTTTGAGTACATTAAAATACAGATTATGTAAAATATATTTTCTACATTTGTGTGATTCATTTTTTCATTGTTCATCCAAGGGATTGGCAGTACAAGATTCTAATGTTCATATACAGTGTATCCACTGTTAATTTATCCCCACATCATCCTTCTAGGGTGTAGGGAGAAGGTCAAACTCAATGGCCTTTTTTTAAAAAATAAACTGCTTGCAAAGATGTTCAGTTCCGGTTGTACCAGCCCTAGTTTTATACTAGTACGAGATGAGATTGAGTTTTACAGACTGGTTTCTTGGTGCAGATAGAAACTTGGCATATCGTGCACTGTGCAGACCATAACAAAGTAAGACAGGACTGCTGTGCAGCGTGGTCTCTTTAGAGACTTTGAAATATATCTGGCAGAGCGCTTCATGAAATCTTAGCCTCCTGCTAATCTGTTGTGGCTGTAAAGACTGCTAGCCTGAACAGACACAGTAAGTGATAACATCTTCACAGCTGACTCCTGCTAAAACATTTCAAATGAGGCCGGCAAAAATAAATTGAGTCCTTCATACTGTAGAAAAGCTGGGTTTTATTTCTCATCTCCTTAAATTATCTAAGTGATGTTTAAAGGTGGCTACTAATAGAGATGTAGAATATTTGGAGATTATAAAAGTATTAGAAAACGATTGAGTGCGAACAGACAAACAGCAAATCAACTGGGAAGACACAACTGGTCCACAATTATGTCATCGGCTGGATCCAAACAACACCCTCCCTCAAATACAGCAAGTCAATCTTCCAACCCTGTTTCAGTTCTTTCCGCACCAGCCAATACACTCCCTGCCATCTTGAATGACACCCCGCCTCCAACAACAAGTTTCAAGTCTGACTCAGTACTACACGGAGTATAAATATGTTAGCAACAATAATTTTAACAATAACATTTTCTCTGCATGTGGACTATTTTTCTCAATGGAATGTTACCTGGCGAAATATCAGAAGTTCAAGGTAAATATAGTTTTTAAAGTTTTTTATTTTTTTAAAGAGAATAAATAAATAAATAATTTTCTAATAGCGATAAAGCCCTCTCGATTTGGGCTCTACCATGTGGTAGATGACCTTGACTTTCGTTAGCTCCCTCACCTACGGCTTGGGACGCATTACTCCAGTCGCGGTCATCTACCACACGGTAGAGCCTTCATCAACGGGCTCTATCTCTTAAATAGTGCATTTAAAATAGCCATTAGCATACTATTAGTAGCAAAGGTAAACAGCTAACCCTTAAAGGAGAAACGATTGTAGCCACCATTGTTTTTTGCAAGTCCATTGTGCATTTCATGTTGTTGTTTGCAATAATAAATAAGTAATACCAATAAAGTAACATTTTGGTGATTTTGTATTCCTAGAGGAATAGGAAAAACAAACTGCAGCAAATACCAATTCGAAATACAATTTAATGTGGCACAAAATGTTCATGTTTGTTACAATTGTGATGTTCAGACTTACCTCAGATTTTATGAGGATAGACATGATTGAATTGAAAAGCCATTTCCCAGGTTTACCTAATGCTTTTAAATGTGGTTATTTGGTTAACCATACTTCTTGGAACTTTTTACCATTCTTCTACTGTGGTATGTGGTTCCACTTTGCTTTTTCCATGATTGATCATAGCTGCTTTCACACTGGCATGCTCTACCTGGGTCAAGACCTACCCAGATCAGGACCTGGTATCATGCGGGTCAGGTACACTATTTCACACTGCTTTTGATAAAGCATGATTGACCTGAGGAGCAGCTTGTTACAGATGCTTCCATCCATGCTTCTCTGAATTGAACTATCGGCCCAAATGCTGATTAGAGCAAACGTTTCTATACCCCTGCTGCAATCTGGCTCATGCTCTAACTCAATCAACAAAAATATGGCTAAACAGAAATGTTCCTTGTGGAAGTGAAACCTTGATGCAGGTCGTGGTTGTTTATTGCGTCGGCTCACCAACGGCCGTCATGCATTTTGTTTCACTCAAACTGGTTCAAAGAGTGTCAACCCACATCCTGAGGTGGGTCGCTGGGACCCGGGTTAATCCGGGAACGACCCAGGTACGTGTGAACTGGGTAGCCAGAACCCGGGTCCGGATTCCAGTGTGATAGAGGCTTATGTTGGAGCTATGGGTGTATGCAATTCACTTTTTAAGCACCTAGCTGGCAGAAGGATTGTAATGGACTGACACAATCTTTGCTTTACACTTCAGTCCAGGTCTTTTTGAGAACCAAGGTCATAATTGTTTATTAAAACCAATTAAACCTCCATCGTGGTCTTCTTAAATTAATAAATCATTTCATTATACATGTACCATTTACTACAGTAAATGCAACTGTTGTTTTGCCTGTCAACACAAGAGGGAGACAGAGAATGTAAAATTAAACCTGAATGTTACAGAACGTTTGTCTCCCCAGTGTAAAGTGTGCAGCTGTGGTAGAAGCAGTGAGTACAAATTGCCACTGAGGAAAGATGGAGACTTAATGAAATTTAAACAGAAATACAGAATAATTAATCTATGCTCAAAATAGCCGAGTGAAAGTGCTAGAGTTAGAGAAATAGTAAACTATTCTCTCAAGCAGAGGTATTTGCTGAGAGAACTGAATTGAGAGTGTTTGATTTGAGCATTTGTGTCATCAGAAAACCTCCAGGACTTGTTTTATGTTATTAAAGTTCTAGTACATCTGAAAATATCCTCATGTCTTGACAGAAAAGTCTTAAGTTGTACAGAAATGCTTCTTTGAATAGAGATAAGATTCAGAAACACAAAAGTGACATAAATATCAGCGGTAGAGAGAAAGGAAGCAAATGGTAGATTACAGCATCTAGAAGGGCAATGATGATATCAGCCTGCTCTTACTCCTTCTCTGTTAATATTCAGCAAACCCCAGTATGTGTCATTCACAATTGTAAACTTGCTTGTGTTTCCAGAAGGAGAATCCACCCACTAATTGGGGTGGGGGTGGGGGTGGGGGGATTTCCTTACCTGAGTGCTGAGCGGTTAGTTTTAGTCTGAGGGGTGCATGGTCAGGCTGGAGAGGCTGGTCTTGTCCTTCGGTGCAGAGGCGCTCCAGGGGGGTGGGCCCTGTGTTCAGTTGCTTACCTTCATTATCATTTCATATTTACAATGCGCTCTCAGAATTTGTTTATTCATTCATTTTAATCCATTGTACCACTTATGGCTTGGCGGCTTTCTCCGTGGCTGTTGTGTTAGCTATTCAAATCTGGTTCATTTAGCCATTCATGGTTTTGTGGCTTTGTCTTTTGGGGGAAGGTGGCCCATAGTCATTTTCTATCCGCAGCACCAGGATTGCATGAAAATGTTTGTGTATTCACCTGGCTGGCCAGCAATGCAGGCAGCAGTCGTGCACCCTGGACAGGGCCTCTGGCCAAATTTATTATCGTCATTAAAACATATGTCATATTGCATCAATCACTATTCAACTGCATTCAGTCATATCGCAGATTCTCCTTCCAGATTGAGTGTTGCTAAAAGTACTGTATATTTTTAAGACTCTGACTTCAAATAGTGCATTGCCATATTACACATGCCAATTCTAAGGGACAGATTTGTTTAGTGGAGAATTGTTTGACCAAGAATATCACACATTGTATGTGGGTATTTCAGACAGAAAGACCCAGAATAAATGATAATAAATATTCCCACATCTTCTAAATTAAGCCATGGTCTGGCTCATTTCACTGGAATCTTCCCTTTTGAGAATTAATGAAAAAATGGAAAAAGAAAAAGACCATTGCAAGTGTTTTTCTCTGCTAACACATTTGGAACAAATATCTGCACTGTATGGCAGGATCTTGTGAAAGTTTGTTGGTTTGTCTTATTTTTCTTATCTCAAGGCTGGGAAGTGATACAGTCCTTTTTATAGAATGGGTTATGGGCTAAAAGCTGAAAATTAACCAATACACCCTAAGTAGATACTTTGTGAACACATAGTATACCTTCTAATCTATAATGTTCTATCCTCTGAGCCTTCCTTCCTTTGGCCTCTTTTGGTCTGCATACTTTAGCACAAAGTGATACTGAAAGATCATTGATTATCTATCTAATAAAAATAGAACACATCATCCCAGCAGCCTTATTTTATTTATATGTATGAAGTTACATAATTAATGATAATAACTAAATATGGGTTTTAGTCTTTTGCAAAGTCAAGGTTACTACTTTAGCACAGTGAAGGAGATATTTTTATGTTGACATCTACTGAAATTCAGACTGTAACTACACTTCTTTTTTTTTTAAATCGCAAGCTAAAAAGTTTTTCCAGAAATACAGGCATGTTAATTTGCTTTTGTGTATTTTTGTACCCAGAAGCACCCGTTAACACCTTTCGCTGGATGAATCATGCTGCACACAGAATATAACTGCAAAATACTGCTGAACCATACCCCAAAACATTCCATGAAGACTGTAAGAAACTGTTTTGCAATATTGAACCCACTAGGTAAAGTACAACTGGTCACGAAGTTCAAAAAAGAGATGCCAATGAAACATAAAACAGTGCCTCACACCAGCCTCCATGCAAAAACAGTTACGAGGGAAGAAAAAAAGTTAGGAAACTAATTTTATTTCAACCATTTTTTTTTTTTATTTTTTATTTTTTAACTAAAGAGAATAACAGTACCTGATGAAAAGAGGGAGAATAAAAACGGAATTTCTGGCACTGGTAGCTACAATGATATGAATATGAAGGTAACATCTGCAAATATAAATGTGAAGGATATTATCACTGTTAAGTTTTTTCCCCCAAACGTATGGATCCCTCTTGTGCATGGGCCCCTGTGCAGTTACCACAAGTGCACCATTCCTCTGCCATTGTATCTGCCATTAAACTCTCCAAGGGCACAGTTGTGTAAAGATTCCAGAACGACTAGCAGGCATGCTTTGTTACCGTCAGCTGTGCCGTGAGAATGACAGCTTTATCCTTCTCCCTAAATAGAGCTGCCACCTTGGAGTTAGAAAATCAGGGATACCTTTAGTAGCCAGACAGTTACCAGTAATGAAAGCTGCCACTAGAACAAACAGCTGGGAATGTCAATCTTGCTAGTCGGTATCTGAGAGCTGAGTTGCTTCAGTATTGGGATAGGTGTGGATGTATTCACTTGCATATATTCCTCTAAGGCTGACTATAGGGCATGCATGAGGTTAATATCCATGAGGTTATAATAAAGCAGAAGCAAAGGACAATTCTATAATTTATAGTTTAGCATTTTGTCTAGGTTAATTAGTTCTCATATAAAAATATTTAATAGAGGTGTTACAAGATCGTAGATTTACTATGAACACACATACACACACTAGACATAAGGAATGTTTAATCAATAGTTGTATTTTATTAAACACACAAATATTAAACAAAAATAAGAAAGTAAATCTTTTAGTTTTCTAAGCATAAAACACAAGTAAAATTGTCACAGTATGTTAACGCAGCTAACAAGGCCAGTGAAATATGACACTGCTTATACTTACACAACACACACACACAGCAGCAGTAATGCAAGCTATGATGTATACAATCTAATACGCACACAGCCTAAACTGAAATGGTGCAGACAATCTTAGAATAGATTCATTTATTTAACGATATAGCAAGACCAAGACCAATCATAGATTATCATCATCAAATTCTGTTGGCACAAGTAAACAAACCAATTCCTTATGGGAAAACGTTTGCACCTGCATCCATAGACTTACCCCACATTGAACAAGAGGGCTCAATTCTGAGACTAAATTTCACAGGCTCAGGTGTGCCTTCCCTATCCGTAATCGGAAGTGAAAGAAATCTTCAACAATGGCAGGGAAAAGCTAGTATAGTGTATATTGATACAACCAAATTAGTGAAATCTGAAGTTGAGAATGATGGACTTGTTTTCTTTAAAATGAAAAAAGCCAAATCTGTATTGACAGTGCTTCCACAGAGTAATGCCATATATGGAGCGTCTAGCACTAACACAGGCTTGCGTAAAATAAAGGAAAAAAGAAGGAAAATTGGCATTACCTGCAACATCTGGAAATTCAGCACCAATAACTTGTACTATTTGGTTAACTTATGAGAAGTCAATGATTATTGAAAAGTTGTTTAAAAAGTTAAGAAAATGAATCTGATGTAACTTTATTACTAAACAAGAATGGTTGCCTGATATTCTTGATAAAGAAAAAGATATCAAAAGTATTGGTATTTCTACTTTACCTTTAATTGGTAATAAAGTTATGATGCAAAAGTTCCATATTGTAAAATAAAAAAAAAATAAATAAAAAAAAATCTATTAAGATTAGGAGTATATGTAGATCTAACAAATAATCTTGATTTCCAGAGAAGAGTAGTACTACTTGGAAAAAAAATGATTTGTAGGAACCATAATAGTGGCTATGTCAGCTTTAGGATCATTGTTTGGAGTTGGTACCTCAATTATGAATTCAATATCTGTTAACAAATTATAGAAAAGTGTTGAGGAATTACAGAATATTTTGAATATGTTGGATAATGATAGGAGAGTGCAACAAAAATATCTAATTAAGATGGGTAAAATTATCAATGACTGTTGTAATAGTTCTGTTGAATCTACATGATGATATACACAAAATTACACTATACAACAAATAAGTAAGATTGACACTGTGTTACAAGAGCGACAGACTGTAAGGCAGCCTATTAGATTATTAGTACAAGATCTGCTTAGACACTTAATGGACAGTATAAACAAACTCTCTGAAGGAGAGATTCCAACACATCTAGTCCCTCAGGAAACAATTGCTGAAGCATTCAAGAAAGTATCTCGAGAACCAATTGAACTGGTCCAGCAACAAATAGCCTACAAACTAGGGAGTGTAATACCATTGTATATACATTTGGAAAAACGGGAAGTAGCATTTTTGCTAAATTTACCTTACTTAAAGAAAGAAAACATATATCATCTGAAGAATGTGCTTAATGTGGGGTTTTGGAAAGGTGACATTTATTCTAAGTTAGAAACGCCCTTCTTGTGGCTTACCAAAAAACTGATCTGGATCGGTACTTAGTCCAAAATGTCATAATGTGTAAGAATATCAAGGTTATTCATTGGTTATGTCCTGGAAAACCCTTCATTAAGACAAGTGAAGTGTGTGGAATTAAGCCTAAAGCTATCCTAGAAAAAATCAAGGCTATTGTGTCTAAACAAAGTATCTTTACCGAGACTAGAGTGGAAATAGCCCATTCACAATGGTTAGTCAGAAATAATGGTAATGATTAGTAAGCATGGAATAACTTCTAAACATAAACTTCTAAACATTTGTTTCTCATGATTCATTCTATTTGCATAATTAAGATGTATCGTTTGATAACCGCCACTAAAAGTACAGAAGCCTGGGATAAGAATAGAGAGTCAACAGTCTTTCTGAAAGCTATGGAAAATAAAAACCAATCCAGCAAATAGGAGAAATAAGGTTATAAGACTTTAACAAAGAATACTTTGATAAAGAGTACTGTACCTTGCAAATATAGTATGCCTCATGAAAAACAAAAGATCTATGTCTATGAATTGTATATGAATAATGATTTAAAGTAAAATTATATCTTGTTATATAATGTCTATTTTAAAAGAGGGAGATTGTGGGGAAAATTAATGAAAATTCCTCTCCTCTACTGACATGGCTGTAGACTAGGTTTAAGGTTTAAAGAACTTTGTATAAACAATGAATGGCAAATGGTCTTTTGAAATTTAAAAGTGATTATTGATTAGATTAAGAAACAGACACAGGAACAGATCTGCATCTGGTCCTAGAAGATACAAGTTATCAGACGTTAAGTGTCTCCAAAAAGGTAACAATGGTCTGGAGAGTTCTGAATAATTTATGGTTCTGTTCTAAGAAGGGGGAAGAATGGAATTGCAGGGCAAGCATGCTCTGATGATTAAAATATTTCTCTTAAGAGAAATTAAGAATTATATGAGAACACATGATACTGATGCTAGATCTTATTAATCAATAAAGTTTGATTAATCTATTACAAACAAACCTGTAACTTGGCATTTTGAGGGAAAACTATAATGATTTAATTGTTTACATGGAGAAAATACTTAAAACAGTGATTTGAAATATTGTAAAACAACTTTTTGCATGAAACTAAATAGATACATGTATTGTAATATAGACTATTTGTAAAATGTTTTCCTAAAATGTTATAGTTAAGTTGAAAGGGTGAAACAATGTATTGAGATGACAGATTTGGTTGCGTATATCTAATCTGGTATCAAAATATTCGTATTGGACTGAGCAACACAGATTTACAGGTGTAATGAATCCAAGTCAGATTAAGGAAGTTATGAGAAAAACAAGTTTTACATCATTTATTTAAAAATTAGGTAATTAACTTAAAAAACCTTTGAAGTTAAAATACACCTCTGTGACAGGGTCTTCCTCGGATCACACGCGTGGGTAGCCACTGTTCAAGCATACAGAGAGACTGAGGTGGTGTTGAAACGCCGGCACAGGCGCGCAGGATTTATTAACAAAAACAGAAAACGAAAGTAAAATTAGGCGGTCATGTGACGTTACCAGCGATGGTAACGCACAGTGGACAAATACAGCAAACTGTACAAAAAGTGCAAAATAAAACACAATACCCCAAACTATAACTCAAAAGGTGCAGTGAAAACGGCAGGCCTTGCAGCAGCCCCGATCACAGCGATTGCCATGCTTTTATATTGACGCTCTGTTGAGACACGCCCACCTGTCTGCTGGAACAGCTGATTGCTTTCAGCTGCTGCTCCACGCAGAGGGGTAATCGTCCCCGGCGGAGCGCCACAGCAGCTAAACAATTAAATCAATTGTAACAATTAACACAAAAACATACAATAAACTACATATTTCATTGTGCAAGGCTTACGCTTTGCCACAACCTCTTTCTGATATCAGCCACCAATCAAAGAATTTCTTTTGAGAAAGTCAGTGATTGGTTGAGAGTGCAAACACACCCCTTTGCGAAAGTTTAAGAAAAGGTTTTGTGCACTAGATGGATGTCTAAAAAAATTCCATCTACCTATAACTGCTGTTTTGAGGACCAAACTACCATTTCCGTTGAATACTCTGCTCAAATTTTTGAAAACTGTTAGAAGAAAACAGTTTGAAAGCTCTGAAAAATTAAAATGTAAAATAAATTGTCTTTAATTTAAAATTCTCAGCCGATGTAACTTTTGTTGGGTAGCATAAGCTGGAAAATTATTATATTTATTCACTACTACTTATTCTACCTTACAATAAGGACCACTGTTATTAAAAACGTCAAGTGAAGATCAACGTGTGATATTCAATAACTTTAATTCAAAGAAAACATCCCTTCCTTCTTCAAAGACAAAACCTGGAACAGATTCGGAACTTTTAGCTAACCATTGGGATTTTTGCTACGCTGCAATTCTTCATTGGCTGAGTTTAGACCTGAGCTGAGGCCTGAGGCCTCTTCAACCTTCTGTATTTTGTCAATGGTAAATATACTTTTAATTCTGGAGAAAGTTGCCTATGTTAGTTAAATGTATGTTTCTGTTTGAAATATTATCTCGAGATCTGTTTTGTGTAATAAAATGTACATTGTCTGTGGTTTGTTTTGTTTGAAAGTGAAAACTTTTGCAAGTATAAAATTCAAAGCTTTAATCATTAAAAATTTAGCCAGAACTGCAAGTTATTATTGGTATAGGAAGTTTACAGTGGTTAATTAATATTGATCTATGGTAATGCATGCTTAGATAATAACTTGTGAGGATAATCTGTCATGTATAACCCTCTAGACATATAGAACGTATTTATGCACGACATAGGGATGGAAATAAGACTTCTTTTGTACAGCAGCTTCACCCATTCCAGATTTTAATATGTACTCGATTAGAGCCAATGTATAGGTAACAAGCTATGGTTTGTCGTATTAAACTCATAATACAACCAGGAATGGATCAAATTGCTATGCAATTGGAGTCTTATTTCCATCTCTGCATTATGATCACACTATTAACTTTCATAAATGTCGAAATCTGAAGTCACTGCCTAAAAATTTATGAATTGTGCTTAATTTACAAAACTATAGCCACACACTCATTCTATATACAGCATACTGTATGTAAAGACCCTAATTAACAGATTAATTGTGGAAAGGGGGGTGCACTTTGAAAGCAGGATTTGTTTACAAACAGTAATAATTATGTGAATAAGAAGACAATGGCTGTATTTCCCCAGTGAGCCATTCGTCACCTGGTTTATAGCCTTGCACATTTGAGGAGTGCTGGGTAGTTTCTTATCATTGCATTAAGTGAGATCTAATTGTGTCTGTTCTGTCTGTTGGCAGATGTGGTTTCCATATAACATCAGCCCTGAGTCAAAGCTGCCTGATTAATGCCTCCAGCTGTCATATGTCCCATTATCTGCACATTTGCATAACTTAATGGTTTAGGACGGGGAAGAGAGGATGCTTCATTTAATGTTTAGCGGGCCCTTGATAGCTGAATAATTCAAGAACTGTCAAGGGAGGTCAGTCTTACAGAAATCCAGCAATGCAGTTATGATTTCTGCTTATCAATGCAATTATAATAGGGGTTAGAGGAAAAACAAGCAATATACTGGTAACAAGAGCCTATATTTTCAATTCCTTTGGGCAGGGTCGAGGAGGAAGAGATAGGAAAGAGGGCCATCTAGCCTGGGGTCTGTGAGATGGAATAACTAAATCAAAACAGTAAACATTAATAGCAACACTAAATTAAACCACACTTATGTTATTAAATTTTTTCTATAAAATGCATGTCCAGTCCAAGCATGTCCTACACCCAATTAATTCTACTGCCCTTCCAACCTGAAAGTAGATGTGAAGCTTTACTAATATGTTAAGTAGAGGACTTCCACACCATTTCAAGGTCAAGTAGTTTGAAATATATATGCCCTGTCTCTAATTTATTTATTTTTATCATTAAGGCTAATTAAAATTGCTAAGGTACTTTCAGAAGGCACAACAGAGAAAAAAAGATACGATAAACGATTTCAGTTCAAAACTAAAAAGTCAATTATAAACACAGTCGTCTGAATCGTACAGAATACATAGGGACAGAGCAAGTCTTGCATGATTTTAGCGTTTTAAACTTGCCTTCAGGCTATCTATTGTTAAATCCATTAAGTATGTGAGTTGTTTTTTTTCAAGATGTATCCATTTTATTTTTTTGGACACAAACCATGAGGGAAATTATGAAAACTTGGGTTCTTTGTGCTTGGGGACTATCACAGCTGTTGAACTGGAAACCAGCAATGCACCAAAATAATATACAACCTGGCAATAACTTCCACAGAGGATGAGAGCTACTGTATCACCTGGATTCAGACTGCATTGTCACTGCTCTGGTTAATGGGCTATATACATATACATCTGTGGTACTTTTGAGATACAGTATATTGAAAAGTAATTATTCAACAACAACATCATGATTACCCTGACCCAATTACACTGTACAGCAGTAGGAATATGCAGTATTAATTATAACCCTGCACTTTTTACATCGTGGTGATCAAGTAATGTCATGTCAGGCTGCAGAGCCCCTAGTAGTTTGTGTGCTACATCTGGGCAAATTTATCTCATGTTGCTTTATGGCCAAGTGTGTTTCTATAATAAGATCAGTGTTCATACATTAATTCTATTTGCAGATCTATACTACTTCCATTTTAGTTTCATTGCAACTACATAGTTGTAAAATTATGAAAATGTTATTCCACCCACTGAATGTCGGTCACAGTCAGCATATGGAGGTACAATATATATGACTGTCACTATCTTGTTTAAAACAGTCAACCCCACCGCTTGAATCATCATTATTGTGCAGCATGTTTCACTAAATAAAGTTCTTCTTTCAGCAGAGTGCTTGGTTGTTTGGTTCCTCATTAAACCCTTGGTGCATCGTTTATGCTGTACTGAGACGTTAGCTTACTATTACATTAGTATATTTCCTTTTCTTTTTTACAAAAAGATTAAACCAGAGAATTAGAAAAAAATGTTAATGCATTTTTTTGTCCTGTAATTGTAATAATGTTTTTTTTTTTTTAACCATAAAATGTGTTACCCTTGACCTGTAAAACAACGTCAACTTTCTACTTTGGTTGATATAGTACAAAAACCCATATATATTAGCCTTCATCCTACATCTTTCCAGCTGTGGTCCTAAACAAATTATTTTATAAAATGTGTGGCTTTAAATAATCAATTGATCTAAAAGCATCTACTCTTTGGCTACTTAAATAAGCACAGGCCCTGCAACCCTAAATCCTTCTTATATTTTGTAGCTTTTTAAGAAAGACTTGCTTTAAGCAGACATAATCCCTTCTCTGTAGAAAACATGAAAGACTTTGAACAAAGCAAGTTTTCTCCGTGGAGAATTTGGCTAATCCTGTACTTAGCTCCTAACAAGGAAATCCACCTCTCCACCAACCACCCTTTACTGTGACTAATTCCTTACTTGAATTACAAGCACATTACTGGTTCTTAATTGCAATGTGCTCTGTCACATGGAAAACGCCTGCGAAAAATGTGACGAGGTTAATCATTGAAAAAGTCATGACTTTACGTAACACAAATGTATAGACTTACAGTCATTTTGTTAATATTGAGTATATCACATACATATAAAATGTTTAAAAAAAAAACAAAACATTGGAATAGCTTTTTTTTTAATTATTCTTATAACCACCCATATACAGTTCTTTTTAGAATTTTCTTCAATCTCCAATGCATAGTGAAATTATCTGTGGCTTATACAGATTTTTAGAAAATGACTTGAAGTATGTACCGTACAGTATTTCAAATGAGTTTGTTCCAGCTTCCTGCATAGGGAGGTGGGTGGAATTTTTTTTAATAGGATATTAAAATGCAGTATGAATGCAAATACCCCTCTGAATTATACATGTATTTTTAGAATTATGTTTTGCTTTTTAAAATAATTATTTAGTACATGCAGCAAGTTGTGTGTTTCCCATTTGGCAACCAGTAAAAATGTACTGTTGTTTCCCACCAATTAGGTCATTCTAAGCTCCTGTTCCCCCACAGATGTGCCCTATAACTTGACAAGGTTTATAGAAAGGGTGGAGGCAAAGATACAAAATATATTTTCACATTAATAGGGCTAACATGCTATAAATGTGCCTTTTATAAACATCATGCTGTGGTTGGATAGTCACTTGTACCCAACTGAAATCTTATTGTTATTAAAATAATTAAGGGATAACCATTGCATCAAGAACACCACTAGATGGTGGTAAAGACTTTCTAAAACTGCTTCTTTCATGTCCAAGACTATAATCTGGCACCTAGTGATTCAGGTATAAGGCACAGAAATACTGCACTCTAATACTTAATTTGAGCATATAGACGATCACCAGTATTTACAGCCTAAAGCCCGAAATCAGAGTTTAAATTTATATTCCACAAAACCTTAGATTATTATCATAACCCTGGTTCCCTGAAATAGAAATATAACCATTACCTAATGGGTGTTTACCTCCTAAAGACCCCTAAACCTGTATTGTATCCTAAAGCTGCTAGCAGAGCCTGTGACGCAGTCATGCTCGCCCCCGATGGCATGAGAGGCTACACACACAGATCTCAATGTCATTTTTCCTTCAAGCCTGCTGCAATCAGGGACGCAGCGACCTTGAAGGTTAACGGTTACATTTCTATTTCAGGGAAGCAGGGTTATGATAAGGGTTATGTTAAGCCTCGAGTCAATCTTGACATGGCAAGCTGAAATAGCTGCCACATAGATTTAACGTAGAGAGGGGTTTCCCCTCGTCAAACGGGTCCTTGCAGAAATTGCAGTATAACTGCCATGGAGTCAAAACCCACAGGCAGGCACCATGTCTGAAAGACACCCCACCTGTACCTGTACTGGGAATGCATGGGCGCTGTTCTGGCATTTTGTCCAGACACAAGGCAAGGCATCTGTTGCCAGCGAGTCCCCACCTCCTGTTATGGAAAACCAGAGGGGACAGTGGGTCGATTCCTGGGAGGCAAAGAGATTTCCGGAAGTGCTGGGAACTACTCTTGAGAGGAGGTCTGCCACTCAGTTTGTCACTCTGGGCAGGCGTACTGCCTGTAGTGACAGGAGGTTCACCCAGTGCAAAAGCTTACAGGCTATGCGATTGAGACTGGGAGACCTGAGGTTGCTCTGTTGGTTCATGTAAGCGGACCACTGTAGTGTTGTCCGTACGAACAAGCACATGTCTCCCTTGAACTTCCTGTAAAAAAAATCTACAAGACCAGATAAACTGCCTGCAGTTCCAAAAAATGTACATGGAGACCCTGCCAAGGGGGGGGGTTCCACACCCTGCCATTCCACAGAGCGCCCCAGTCCAAAGCGTAGACTTGCTGTTGAACCAGGCTTGGAGAGGGTGCACATGCCAGATACCAAAATGGAAATGTCTGGGAAGCTGCTCCCATCAAGCTCAGAAGTCTCTGGAGCTTCACTGTGAGTGCTCTGTTGAGTTGAAAAAGCTCCAAATAGACAGATATTCTCAGCACTCTGTCATCCGACAGTGTGGACAGCATTGATCTTGAGTCTAAACACACTCCCAGATAGGAGGCTGACTACGTAAGTGTAAGGCCCAACCGATGATGGTAGCCGTTGATGAGCTCCGTGTAGGCCTCTGCCTGTGACGGAGACTGGGCACCAATGAGTCAGTCCAGTAATCAAGCACTCTGATGCCTTATAGTCTCAATGGGGCAAGGATAGCTTCCATGCACTTCGAAAAGGCTCAGAGAGCTACAGAAAGGCCAAACAGCAGGTCACGTAACTCATATGCCGTTCCCTGAAAAGCGAACCGCAGGTACCTCCTGTGCCCTGGTCTTATGGGAATGTGAACTGTGGTGAACCATTCGCCTGGCCTGATTGCAAGGTCAACATTTTGAACTTCTTTTGACAGATACAAGTTGACCTGTCTGGTTGAAGATTGGTCTGAGGACACCATCCCACTTGGGCATGAGGAAGTGCCTGGAATAGAACCCTTCCTTGAAGGGCAGAGGGTTATCGTGCCAATAGTCCGCTTTTGCAGCAGAGCTGAGGTGGCAGCATCTTGCTGGTCTATGACTAATGTTGGATTCACCCCCTGAAAGAGGGGGACCATGCTTGAACCGCAGAGAGTAGCCGGTGTGAACAGTGGTAAGCACCCAAATGTCTGTGGTGCACTGTCTCGAAGTGGCTCCTTCCTAGGGCTGCTGCTGGGCTTGCAGCTTAGCCTGGGGTTTTTGTTTTTGCGCCTGGCAACAGAAACAGTTAAAGCCCTTGGGGCACAAAGCTGTGGGCTGTTATGAAAACCACTGGCCATAGTTGCAGCCAGCTGTGCCGGTCTATGAGGCTGCCAGTTTGCAACTGGTTTGCACACTGGTGGTGGAGGCTTAGGAAGCAGAAGCACCAGCTCCCTTGTGGCCTCCCGTACGCGATGAGAGCGCTGCAGCATCTCATCCACCGCAGGACTAAAGGTATGCACCAGTGTAATGGGGGAATCTAACAGCGGTGCTTTATCCACATCAGACATGCATGCCTAGGAAAGCCAAAGGTAGGGGAAATTAACCCCATCCCTATCAATTTAAAAAGGGCAGAGCTTTGCTCTGCCACAGGGGGGTATTTTTTTGTTGTTATTGTTTAACTGATTACTGTTTCATGATTGGTTTTAAGATATATAGTGATATTTTTGCACTGCGATACTGAATAAACTTGACATTGTGCATGGTGTGTGGCATACCGTACCTCCTGTTAAGTTACATTGGAATCCAACTGGCAGTGGAGTAACTGTCGCCCAGAGAATATTAAAAAAAACCTGTTACATATAGCTCACCTTCAAACCATGATTAGATAGATTTAATACATTTCACTTGAAACTAAATATGTATTTTACCTCTACTTTATTTGACTGGATACTTGCACCTTAATTTATCCTGACTTGTCTAGATAAAACAAAAAACCCTTTACCTATTTTTGCTTGGCAGGTGCTGTTTTGTTCATTCTCAAGTATTGGTATTTCTGGGTTTGTGAAACCAGCAGTTGAAGTTCACTTGTAATTTGGTATACATTCTAATTGCAGGTGTAATCTGAATCTTAACTTCCTTCAATTTGGGTTCCTGAGCAAAAAAAGCCAACACTGCAGATTCCTGCCACTTTTCAGGTTTTTTTTTTTTTTTTTTTTTTTTTTTTCTCCTCGCTTTCATCTCTGCTAAGAGTGTTGGGAACTACAAATTAAAAGTGAAATGGTGCTTTTGGCTGATCTACGTTTGTTGTACAGAGTGTCTCTGGCAGTTCAAGCTGATAACGTGGTAGTTTTCAACAAAGTGTATTCAATCTGTGATTTGCGAATACTATATTTAATAAACTCAGTAAGACAGGTTAGTGGTCTGACTGGAAGTTAGGGATCCTGTTAAGTTTATAGTTAGTGCTCCAAAACAAGCTGGGATTTATTTTAGTTCTGTTTTGTTTGTTAAAACTGTCTTGTTTAACCCCATCATTTGTTGTCCAGAGTGCTTTATCCACCAAAGACAGCATTAGGAACCCAGAACTGTGTTCAAAGTTATACTGTAAATAAAGAAGTTTTTTCTTTCACAATTTGTAAACATGAAAACTTACGAAATGCTAAACAAAATACGAAATGCTAAACTGAAATCGCATGCCCTTTTCTAAGTGTTACGTTTGAAAAGTGTAACACTATAATAAACTAATTGTTTAAATGATTGTTGCGGAATAAAATGATATTCACTTTTCTGTTGAATTGTTCTAACTGTAGTTTCATTGATGGTTCAACAGTTTTCTGTGGATTCGTAGCACAAACTGTGGATTCCTTAATCAACAACAAATCTGCCCTGCACTCCCTGTCTCTTCAAAGCCACACAGACAGTTTTAGTCAGAATATTCATAGAATTAATCAATCTAAAGATCAAAGGGTGGCATCACAGAAATGTTTTAAATGTGAATAATGAATGGAAACCCTGGTAATCATCTATTTACTGCACATGGCTTTGAAAAAGAGAGTGGGGACAAGCAAACCTTGTTCCATTTTATTAGAGAGGCACCAAGTAGGGTGTTTTGCTGACTTTTCATGTATTTTTTGGAATCAGATTTTGATTGCTCATATTGTAGAAGAGCATAGATATTGTCTCATGAAGATTTACCCACCTAAAAGGAAATTCCTTCTGTCTGGGCTGGAGTAATACTCCAGTAGGTTGCCTAGTAGAGCCCTCTCATAAGGGAGCAGAGGCTTGCGAGTGGAAATCTCCTCTTCAAAGATCATGTATATCATAAAGACTTATGGCCATCACCACCACCCATGCTTGAAGAGCCACCCTCTATAAATAGCTTCCATTAACCTGTGGATTATCTTTCTGTACATGTTTTTTTGTTACCACCTGAGTAAGGTTGCTGCATCCACTAAATCATGTGTTTCCAATTCTATTCAGGTTCAGCTTCAGTGAACTGAGTCACGCTTTTGGCTCTCCTTGACATAAAAAAGCAAAAAAAAACATGTGATGGTGCCACAATAGTGCTAAAGAAACTGTCAGAAAGCTGTGATTTATTGTGGAATAAAGATGTTCTTGTTTGTGTTTCTATAGAATTTCTTATCTTCTTGTCAAACTGTTCAAAACAACAAAAAGCGAACATATAAATTCCTAAGGGATCTGACATGTTAATTTGATCCAAAATTAACCAAAGTGCTGGGAACCACGTTCTTGGTACATGGCTTTGGTAATGAGTGATAAGACCCTTACATTGTATTCAGGGTCAAGAGGAATAAATGGATCTGCACAGTTTGTTACAGCCATGTACCATACTTGTAACACAAATAATAATCCTTCAGCTCAACTGTTGAAAGCCTTTACACTTCTATATCCTGTTCTGCTTTGCCAAGCTCCATCTCTTTGCCCAGTATGCACTGCTTAAAACTGGGCCGGTCACCCACTCTGTGGGCACTATAGAAGGGGAGGTGCTAAAAACACATTATTCCTTCACTCTCAAAACTGCAAGTATCATTTTACTATTGGAGCTATTAACCAAGGCTTTTAGATCAATCTCTTGTTAGCACTGACAATAAAATCACTGGTTCCCCCTATTACTGGGATGAAGATCATTTTGTTTATTGTTTTTTTTTTTAAATTTATTTATTTGGGATACACAATACAGACTTTTCCACTACGACTATACTTTCTTTTTGCAGATATTGTTCCATCTTGTGGTAAATGTCATTCTCCATGGTAGACACAGGGGGCAAAAGGAAAGGGCTTTACAAATCTATTGAGCGATTTGAACGGTTATAGAAAAATAAATAAATAAAAAGGGAATATGTTGCCAATACTAAAAAGATAGACAATTGATTTTAATGCTTTGGTTATCACTTTATGATATGCCTTTTAAATTAATAATGGGACTGCTTTTCAAAGCTTTAAACTTATGTTTTTTCAAATGTATATAAAAACAGAACTTTAATGAGCAAAACAGAATATTACATTTTGGCTGAAATACAAAAATTACAAAAGCAATGCAAAATACTTGATAAAAGTGAGTTAATTGTCAAAAAACACTTACCAACAGGCCCTTTGTACAGAGTGTTTCATAAAATGTTTAAAATTTATAATACAGGTGCACTCCACTTATAATGGATCCTGTTAGAATGGAGTTCTGTTTACAGCGTATTGAGGAGGCATGTCCCTGCCAAACAACATGGGTTTCAATGGGGAATTAGTTTGGTTAAAACAGAATCGTTTATAACATATATACTGTTTAATACATAGAGTAGTCCTGCTCCACAGGCTTTTGTGTTATATATATATATATATATATATATATATATATATATATATATATAAAGTATATATATCTATATATATATTATATATATATATATATATATATATATATATAATGACGGATTGCCCTCTGATCACATGTTTTTCCTTTTTCAAATAAACACTTTTAGACACAGGATACCAGGCAATGCCATAGCTTGTGTTTATTTTTTACAATAAAATAAACAAAATAAAGACTAACCCGATCTTGGGCCCTATATACGCAAATGTTTCCTTAACTAATAACAATACCTAATAACAACCTCATCACCAAAACCAAATCATAATCCAACTAACTTTTCCAATAGTTTGTTTTCCCATCTCACACTATTCACAATAACAACCAACTCTCCAACTAAACTCCTACCATCACCCACACAGAACACACACTCACATCCTTTTAAACCTAACTAATTAATCCACTAATTACTCTACTGACTAAACCTGGAGTTGGTCCCTACTCCAGTAACCTATACTGGGTCCTAAGGCCCCTCAGTATGGTCTCTACTAAATAAGACCTATTTACTTTAAACCAGATCTATTTATTTTACCTCTCATTTATCACACCATTATCATTTAGTTAATCAATTATCCCATCTTTAGTTTTAACCTCAAGCACATTATATTATTTAATTTCTTTGTTTACCCTCCAGTTAATTTATGGTCTCCTTTCACATTTTGCTCCTTTACTTAACCAATACTTCACTATATATATATATATATATATATATATAATAATATTAATGGGTACCCAGTTTTTTTCTGTTCACAAGGTGTAGATATATCTTGAGCAAATAAGATAGCATCGTAGGCCTTGTAAATGAGTCATGGCGGAATATATGCAGTCAATTGCTGTTTACTTTTAGTCTATGTTTTTGTTGGCACAGCTGTTGTACGATTTAAACATATACAATTAATTACATTTAGCGAAAATATAAATTGATCAAATATGTTACTACTTATTACATTTGTACGGCCCACAGGGGCGTGTTTTGTGTAAATAATAAACTCCCATTCTTTGACAGTTAAGCTTTCTTTTATTTTTATACTTAAGGTACTTATTTTCACAGTTACATAGAGCATTTTGAATTGTGTTTACTACATACTTCATTTATAAAGTATTGACTTCCATTATCCCTTGGAGTCCGTTATAAGTGTAGTACACATGTATATACAATTCATTATTTTAATAACACATGTTTCAAAACCTTTTCAAAATGAAATGTTCAACAAATTACTATTTATCTAAGCAACAAATATTAATCAGTTACATTTTCCAAACAAAACCAGCTGGTATAGCTATAATCAAAGCTATAATTGAAGGAAAGATACATGTCAGTGCTTATGGAATCAATAACCTTGCAATGGGACATCATAGCCCTCGCTTAGACATGTATAAGGAGGTGGAACAGCAATAGTGTACAACAACAGTGTGCTATCAAACAGCTAAAATGTACGGTGGCAATGTCATGTTGAAAAAAGCAGTTTGAGAGCCTTATTTCCAGGTTGAGGGCTAAGACAGTTCAAAAAATAATTGTCTGTGTGATGGTTTGAGGATCTGTTCCTGTCAAACGGTTAATATTACTTTAATACAAGAAGTAGGCAGCATAAGACAGCAATAATGAAAAATGTCAGGAAAGACAATATCAATTGTTATTCAACATCCACATCAAAGATTACTTTTTTGTCAGTGGCTTTCAGAAAATGTATTTTCCATCAGATATGATTGTGCTCCTCTTTGAAGTGCTCCATCCTCCTGGTAGATTTAATGTGACATTCAGGCACTTCTCTAGTCCCTGGACCTCAGAGGCAGTTCAGAGAGGCACAACAGCCATCACAGGTTTATCCTCAAAGGCCAACACTGTCTGTCTGATTTATTGTAACTTTAGAAGTCATATCCAGCAAAGCACTGAGCCTTTCCATACTCATTCCATGCCTCAGACTTTTATTCATTTCATTTATATGCAGCCAGCATTTCCAAGCAATGAGGTTCATATCCACTCATGGAAAATGCATTACCCACCACTAATCCTTCTTATCTTGAAAGTCTGTATTTTTTTTTTTTTTTTTTTTTTTTGATATACAAGTAATTTTGGGTTATCATTAAATATACATTGTTCACGTTTTAAAAAAAGGTGTTCAATAGAATGCCTACACAATTCAAAACCGACTGGGCAAGTGTGTCAGAGGACAACTTGAACGATGACCTCAGACTAGGAATGGACAAGTCCAGAAATTTGAAAGTAGATTCCAGATTTGATTCCTGATTTGGGAATTGATGGAATCGATTTCAATTCTGATTCTTTAAAAAAAAAAAAAAAAAAAAAAACTCCAAACCCTTCAGTTTGTTTTATATTTTTTATATTTTCCAAAACAAAATAAAAATTTATAACTTTTATTGTGTGTTTTTCACACGTGGCAGAGCAAAGCTCTGCCTTTTTTTAAATTGGCAGGGATGGGGTTAATTTCACCTACCTGCCTGGGTTTATTATGTTCAGGTGGCTGGGGTTGATTAGTTGATTAGGTTAATTAACGATCAATCAGCGCCCAGCCATCTGACATAAAAGGAGGCCTCTGCTTCCTCATTTAAGAAGAGGAAGCTGAGGAAGCAAGTTGGGTTTTTTTTGGTTGTTTGTATTTTTTTAGAAAGTTTGAATCCAGTGAAGGCATCGCCCAGCCTGGAAACCTTAATTTTGAAAGTTTTGTTTTTTGTCTTTCTTTTTGTGTTTAAAGATTTTATATTTTGCCCTTGTGCACGTTTATTTTGTGTTATTTATAATAAAATTAGTATTTTTTTTTTAACTGCAGTCTGTCTCTGGGCCTCTTTCCACTCGCCAGCCTGCCACAGTGTGTTTACATGAAAATGCACCATTCAACAAATAAGGGGTAGAAAAACTATACAGAAACACAACAAACAATTTTCTAAAAGAAATGTTTAAAACTTTTTAGGCTGTTTGCCTTAAATGTTCAGCTGTGCCAAACCCTAGTTAAAACAATTCACAAAAAGAAAGTTTTCAATATACTGTAATAATAAAATTGGTGTAATAAATAAATAAAATAAAATAAACCCTTTAGTAAAAATAAATAAATTGCAAAACATAACAACAACAACAACAACAACAACTTGAATGAATAGTAACCAATTAACATTACTGATCTCAAATTGTAAGTTTTACAAATACAGGAGTTATTTTTGCATGAAATATAATTTAAATATGAACGTAATTTTCTTTTCTTTACATGTGTATAAAACAGATGACAATAAACAGGCCTTGTGTACTCATTGCATTTTTTCTCTATGCCATCTACTCTAGCTTTCCTCAGCCTCGCTCCACCTGGGGGAAGTAATCAGCCAACTCAATCAGTGTAGGGGGGGGTGGGCGGGGCCCGTCCTAATTTCTAGACATCTCTAAATAGCCTTGCGTAGTACTCGCCACGTCAGTCAAGGGTCGTGGCCAGGGCAGCTCCAGGAGTTCTGTTTGACAGCTTTCGCCTGACAATCTCCCCCTTTTTGTTATATTAACCTAGCACTACTTCCTCTCTTTGTCTTTTTTTGTAGACTTCACTGCAGACATTCTTGATATCCTGATACTATTGTTTCTTGCAAAATTGTTTTAGTTGAACTTGCATTTATTGAGTGTTATCTTTGTTTTGTTTATTTAAAATAAATAGAAAAAAAGGGGAAATTCAACTGAGAAACCGAATCATCATAAGGCTTTTTTTTTTTTTTTTTTTTTTTTTTTTTTTTAAATATGGATCCACTACTTGAGCTTCAATTGAATGATTCGGAGGAATTCCAGCCCAGGCAGCCACGCCGTTTTGCATGTGCCCCCTCTGTACCGGTCTAACCCTGCTCCAGGACTCACCCCCACTAGCTTCCTAGTTCAGTGGTGCACCATCTAGGCCAAAGTGGACACCCTCTCAGCCAAGGCCAAAAACACTATTATTCAAGGACTGTCCTTTGCCTGAAGGCCTTGTTTGATAGCAATATTCATATTCCTCTTGGAGTGGAGTGTAAAGAGCTCTTTCAGCTATACTGTAACACCACCTCAGCAGTCCTTATCTTCCCTTCTAAACGGAAGTGTGGAGCAACCCATTCACATTGACTAGGCCCATCAGCCTCGAGCCCTTCCCAGCTCGTGCTTCCTGACCAGCTCCTTGAATCTCCAGGCTCAGCTACCAGGTCCAGGCAACCGATCTCTGCAGCAGCTATGGTTTCTCCAATCCCAGAGCCTCAACCTTCACAGTCACCAGCCTCTGACTCAGACAGCATTCATCAGGGAATGCTTCAAGATATGAAGGTCCTCCTTCAGCCAGTTTCTGAATCCATAGCGGCCATCAACACCAGGCTCAGCTCCCTGGAAGCCTGCTCCAGCCCAGCCCCTCCTCTCCTCCATACTTCAGCTGTCACCTCAGTGATTGAACCAATCGATCTTGGTCCCACTTTTACTCGGACTCCACCTCTCCTGCCCAGCCCCAGAACACCATTGACTAAGAACATAAGAACATAAGAAAGTTTACAAACGAGAGGAGGCCATTCGGCCCATCTTGCTCGTTTGGTTGTTAGTAGCTTATTGATCCCAAAATCTCATCAAGCAGCTTCTTGAAGGATCCCAGGGTGTCAGCTTCAACAACATTACTGGGGAGTTGATTCCAGACCCTCACAATTCTCTGTGTAAAAAAGTGTCTCCTATTTTCTGTTCTGAATGCCCCTTTTTCTAAACTCCATTTGTGACCCCTGGTCCTTGTTTCTTTTTTCAGGCTGAAAAAGTCCCTTGGGTCGACACTGTCAATACCTTTTAGAATTTTGAATGCTTGAATTAGGTCGCCACGTAGTCTTCTTTGTTCAAGACTGAACAGATTCAATTCTTTTAGCCTGTCTGCATATGACATGCCTTTTAAGCCCGGAATAATTCTGGTCGCTCTTCTTTGCACTCTTTCTAGAGCAGCAATATCTTTTTTATAGCGAGGTGACCAGAACTGCACACAATATTCAAGATGAGGTCTTACTAGTGCATTGTACAGTTTTAACATTACTTCCCTTGATTTAAATTCAACACTTTTCACAATGTATCCGATGTTGTAAAGAGGACGGGGACTATTTAATTTACTTCCATTACTACAGGAGACCATGAACACGAGTAACGATGTAGATTCGAGTTTTCGTGTCCAGAGATCAGAAACAAAAGGAGACCTTTTTCCTTTTTCCGCAGAGAAAACCCTTCAATGGCCAAATGAAGCCGAAAAAAGGTTGTATCTGATAGCCCCATGCACCACAGAGATAGCACGGTCACAAACAAAGGAGATAGATGCTTCCACATCCACCGCTCAAAGAGTACCATGGACATTTGCAGAGCTTTTTGAGATGTTATAGTAATAAAATAGTAACTTGGATTGCATTATTGAGGAGTTTGGTGATAAAACGAGTGATCAGGAGAGGATTTATCAGTATGCATGTTTATAAAGAGGTATGTGAATAATGCCGTGAGCAAGGGGTGGGGCTTGGCTGGAGATGTAGTACTGAGTGTCCTTTTGCTATTCAGTGCCTTTTAAACCTGTTTTACTTTTACTACCTGATGCGCCTGAGAAGCCCTGAATAAATGGAGCGCTAAGGGTTAACCATCTCAAAAATCTGTTCTCTACCCTAGAAGACCGAGAAGACCAATGGCCTGACTACCAGCCTTGGATTAATCATCGACTCCCTCACGTTCGAAACCTGCCTCCCTCCCTTAAAACTCACCCACTTCCGTCAAGTGATTTCTTCTTTCCAAAGCTCAAGAACCATCTCAAAGTGTAAGCTTCTCTCTCTCTCCTCTGCCACTTCTTCGCAATCCTCATTATCCCAAAAGGACAAACCTTCATCTCCCGTGTCCTCACTCTATCTACCACTACCAAGTTTCTCGATGCCTCCATCACTAAACCCAGGAAGGACATTGAAATGTGATCCACTCTACTAATCCACTGGAATGGTCTTTCCATTTCAGCCCCAGACATGCACTTGTTTACAGACGCCTACCACGCAGGCTTCTGTGCTTTTTTTGGATCCCAATGGTTCTCCTGCACCTTGCCCAATGAAATGTGATCCCTTCCTCCCCTATAGTTGTTGCCACCTTGCTCTGGAGCCACCTATAGACCAGAGAGTCAATTATATTCTTCAGTGACAACACCTCCACTGTGCATATCAGTTCGTCATCTTGTCTGGACCTTGGTGGCTAATAATGTTATTATTCTGGCCCGTCACATCCCTGGGTCCCTTAATAATGCTGCTGATGCTTTGTCTCACCTGCAGGTCCACAAGTTTCACACCCTGGTCCCAGAAGCAGACCCCAACCCGCGACAAGTTCCCCCTTTCAATCAACTGGTATTCTACTAAACTCCACACTCTGGCCTACTTCAGTCAGCCCACAACTTTATGGAAAACCCCTTCCACTCGCTCTTCTTATTCTACCGCCTGGTCATGCATCACCACATTATGTGCCCAGAATAGGATTTCTCCTACCACCTATAACCTCCAGCACCTCCTCATCTTCATTACATAACTCAGGCTATCGCTTAACCTGGCCCCTTCCTTCATGAGGAATTACCTCCAGGTAACCAGCACCAGTTCTGCCTCCAGACTATCCTCCACCCCAACCCATCTCCAACCCCCCGTCATCTGCTCATTTCCATCTCAGAGGTCCGCCGGACAATCTGGGGCCTGGAAAAAAACCTCTCTCCCACCTCTCCATCAAGACAACCAATCTCAGCTGCTGCTTCTTCGGGTTCGTGCACTGCTCTGAGTTTTCAATCCCATCAATCCCCAGTTTCCAAGCCACTGGCCTGTGACACTCCGACCTCACTCAAGTCCCTGGAAATAATTTTGTCCTATTCATCAGGACTTCAAAAACATACCAGTTACATCAAGGTCAGTGCATTCAGTTTTCAAAAATTGACTCTCCTCTTTGTCCCAGCTCTGCCCTAACCAAGTACCTCGCCACTCTTGTCTCCCTTCAGATCCTCTCTTCATAGACTTTTCAAGAATCATCATTACAAGACATTGGTTTGCTTCCCATCTCAACACACTTCTGTCCAGGTCCGGGCTTTCGCCCTCAGTTTTATTCTCCCAACTCCTTCCGAATTGTGGGCAGCCACTTCTGCAGCACACGCAAAAATCAACCAGAACCTGATCCTCTTCAGCAGTGGAGGCATATATCAGGTCATCTCCCATGGACATTGCAGCAGCTCACCAGTCCCTCATTAGTATGCTCAGACCACCAGAGGTTTCCTCCCAGTAAAGGGTTTTTTTCTCTCTACAGCGCTGATGGCCTCTAATCCATAGTCCATCATACTAACCTCTCTTTGTTTAGTTTCTCTTTCCAACCTGTAAATACAGTATTATCGTAAATCTCGAAAAACTACTCACTTCTAAATCGTTTGTAGTCATTTTTGTATTACTTTAGTATAAATACATGTTAATTTGGATTCATATGTTGTTTTTTTCTGACTTTGTGTGAATGAAAAGACACACATTTGCCTGTTTTCCCATTGGAAATAGTGATATTTTGAAATATCACTGTCCTGGTCACAAAAGCAAAGTTTGTGGGGAATAATAGCCATTTTTGAGGCATAAGCAATTAGGAAATAACACTTACTACCCAGGAACAAAAATTGTGTTACATAGTGTTATCTATGTGCAGCTGTGCAGTCTCTTTCCTATCTACACGGTGTGGTTCTGCGGAGAGCTGGAGGTCAATCTTTTGGAGGGAAAGTGAGTCTCACTCTCCCAACCAACCAGGTCGGCCTCCTGCCAAAGTCCCCGGCAGTTCCTTGCTGGCCACATCTATACTTTCTCAGCTTAAGCGCAGCCTCATGAGGCCACAACCTTCTATCACTCTCTCTAGTTTCTTTTCTAGGTCCGAGCACCTTTCTTGCCCCCTCTGAGTCAGGCCGAGTCTCCCCCTGCTGATTTGGGCCCCGTGCGGTGGTGGGGGGAGTTCTCTTCCTTCGTCTCTTCTATATGGACCCAATACACTTTTCCCTAACTCTCCACACCACCCAGCTGCCAGCCGGTGCTGCCTGAGTAGTGACGGGATCTGTCCTTTTGTCCTCTATGTCTCATTCTCCTTGTCACTCAGGAGCCAGAGGATGCTGCCTGTTCTGACCTGGACTTGATAGTGTCCTTCATGTTTGTCTTCTCATTCTCTTTGTCTCCCAGCAGTCAAAGGATGTTGCCTGAACCGGCCTGGACTTGAGAGCTTTGTCTTTCATATGTTCAGTCTCTTATCCTCCTCTGTGAGAGTTCAGAGTGTCTTGTTTGTATGTCTTGTCCTGGCCATTACTCACATGCTTCAAGCTTGCTGCCCCTCAAGCCTTTCTTTACTCTCAAACCCTCGTAGGTGCCCAGTGAAATTCTATATAAAATGAAATAAACAAAATAAAAAAGAAAACAGAATTCAAAAGCATTGGCAAGAGAACACATTTGTATCTTACAGCACCAGTAGTTATATTGTGTGTGGGTAATTCTGAGAGGAATAAAAATTTGAAAACAATATAGACTCAGAAATATCAGAAGTGCACACTTTTATTGGAACACCCTTTCCAGTGTTTTCCAGTTTGTACCTTTTTTTAATCCAATTAACATTACTGATGTCAAATAACAAAACCCCTCTGCTTTGGATCAATTTTCTCTATACCTACATGTTATAATACAGAAAAAGGGACATGTTTACTTGTTTTGCCTTGAGTCTGGACCTTTCTTTGGAAATAAGCTCCCTAGACTTGGTACTGATGTAGCAGGTAAACCCTCCCGAGGGTCCGCTGCCGCCATCTGGGCCAGGGGCTCCCCTCCTGGCTTCACCACCCAGGGATGCCTGCTGTGCTGCTTTGCCAGGGGTCATTGCCAGCTCTGTTTCACCAGGGGTCGCTGCCAGCTCTTCTTCGCCAGGGGTTGCTGCCAGCTCTGCTTTGCCTGGTGTCACCTGCTTTGCTTTGCCTGGGGTAGCCTGCTCTGTTTCACCTGGGGTCTCTTGCCCTGCTTCACTTGGGGTTGCCTGGGGTCACCTGGGGTCGCCTGCTCTGTTTCACCTGGGGTTGCTTGCCCTGCTTCACCTGGGGTTGCCTGGGGTCGCCTGCTCTGCTTCACCTGGGGTCGCCTGCTTTGCTTCACCTGGGGTCGTTTGCTTTGCTTCGCCTGGGGTCGCTTGCTCTGCTTCGCTTTTGATGGCCTGGGGTCGACTGCTCACCTTCGCCTGGGGTTGTTGGTTCTAACCAGAGACTGTTTTGATTTTTAAAATAACCAATCAACAAACACAATGTTTAGCTGCGGAGGACAAGCAGTTTCAAAACAGGATTTCACATTTTTAACATTTGATCCTAGAATTGTTTCAGGAATTGTGTTCAGCTAGGAAGTAGACACTGACAGACTGCGTTCAGAGTGTGTGTACAATAAGAACAGAGATTTTCTTCCATCAAGCAGGAAAAGGTCAATAATATCAGAAGCCAATACATCCTGGAGGTCTGCAGGATTTTTTTTTTTTCAGGCGGATTTCAACGGCTAGAATTTAAGGGCGGCTACTTTTTACTGCTGATACTTGAGTACTTTTAAGATATGATACTTTTGTACTTTTACCTAAGTAGTTTTCTAGAAGGATACTTTGACTTTTACTTAATTACTTTTCTTTTCAAGTAACAGTACTTTTACTTAAGTAACACGTTTGAAAACTTTTCCCAACCCTGATAAAAATGCCGTCATCGTTATTATTATTATTATTATTATTATTATGAGTAACTCTCCCTCACTCCCCCTTCTCGTATCTCGTATATTGAATGGATTGGTCTAGAATCAGCTTGTCTCACTGTCCAATTGCAGCCGCTTAGAGTTAATAAGACTGAGGTTTTGAAACATAAGTGCATCCATTTGCAAATAAAAGATGTATTTGTTTGTTGTGATTGAGCTTTAGCTTATTTTATCTACATTATTTCTTAAATAGGTCTAAAAATAAGAACTGTTCCAATTATTACATCTAATTTTAAAATGTTGACACCTTACACAGCGTTAATTCAGGTTCCCTTCACCTTTTTTTCATTATTTCTCTCTCAAGGGTTTCTTACAGTTATTGTATTCTTTGCTTATTTGTATGGGTTATATACACATGTATATCTCTATAGTGGTATATTAATAGGAGCAAACCAGTTCAGTGTTCTACATGTTAAGAACAGAAGCAGTGCTATCCCTGCTGTTTGGGAGTTACTTGCACTTTCATTTTAACAGTGTTTAATGTAAAAACTAAAAGTCAATATCCTTAAAAAACTTAAAGTAGCTAAAGATGCCTTGCATTCTCTATTATTATGCTAGTTTGGTTGCATTTGCTTTAATAGAGTTAGCCATAAAAAGATGCATTGTAATGGAGCACTGTGCCTTTAAGAAATTAATAATTTGGATATAAAGGAGGTGAAAGGTCAGAGATGAGAAGTCGAGTAAAAGAAAGTGTACACCAGTTTTAACAGAGACTGCACAAGAAACAGAAAGAAAAGAAAATATAGCTATAATGCAAAAGTGTTACCATCACTGAAAGAGGTAATCCATAGAAAGCTCTCAGTGAGTAGGAAAAAAGATGGTGTTGGATGTAAAAAAATTCTACACCTTGCTTTATTAAAAAGTTAGCTCGAATCAAGGCAAAATGAGTTGAGTGTTTGATTTGTAGCTGGACTGGGTGTTTACGCTTCAACCTATGTAGATTTTAATTGTTCTTATTCTTACTGTGATTGGCTGCAACAGGGCAAGCCAGAGTCAGATTTTTAATGTGTAAAAATGGCAGGTATGGAGCTGGACTTCTAGCTAACCTATTAATTCTGAGCTGACTAGGGGTATTCACTGCAACATTAAAATCTAACACTGTAATTGTGCAACAGATTGGCAGAGGCTTTGTTAGTTAATGCCATTACTTTCAATGTATTCTGAGTTTCTTAGACTTTCACAGCCAAAAGAGACTCACATGCACTATTAGCTGTTTGATTTTCATAGCTTTAATAAACAAACTCAAATTAACTTAGTGGCGGTATTTATGTCTGTCATACTTCAGATCAATTGGATAGCGCCTGCAGTCCGACTTGAATGTGGCAGAGCCAAAGATCTAAGATGATCTACAAGCAGGGCGGCAATCATATTCAATAGATATGCCTTGTTGAACTTGCAGTGAATAAGAAGGACATGCAGGAAGCCTCAACAGTGTGTATTGGTGGGACAAGTGGCGAAACCTGAAAATTAACAGTTTTATGATGTTTGAATGAAGTTTGCTCAAATCAAAATTATAAGGTGATTGATTTCATTTTTTGTGTGCAACCCGCCCCCCCCCCCCCCCCCCCAAAAAAAAAAAAAAAAAAAAAAAAAAAAACAAAAATAAAATCAAGAAAATGTAATATTAAATAAAACAATATCTACAGTATGGCAGTCATATACATGTGTGAATGTAGAAGAATGACTAAAACACTTCCTTTATCAATTATCCTTTTAGCACTGGCTATATCTTGAATAAAGCTTTCATTTGATATATGCCCTTTATATGACCTTTCAAGCATTCAAACTATCAGGTCAAAGGTCAGCTATTTTGATTTCTATTTATTCAGTTTACTCACTCTGCACACTTTGGGTCATGGGTGTTCTATACAGTGATTGATTATAAGTTCCATCTATTTTGTGTTTTAACAAAAGCCTGACAAAGACGTCAAAACGTTATTATGTTGTTTGCTTTCTTGCATTACTAAGAATTAATACTACCTTTTTAATTAATTAAATAACAGATTTTCTTTCAAAGAACAGTTTCAGACTTGTTGCCCATCAAATGGTTCATACCCAGACTGTTCATACAGTATACCTGGAATAGCTTGCTACTGGAATAAAATTATATTAGTTATATTTCCAATATCAGTGTTGTATCTTAATCTTATACATCAAGGAGTATTGCACCATCTACTGGATATTTTACATACAGAATCGCGGGACTGTGTCAGAGATGGGTTAGATAGAGTGCTTCTTTCTGGAATTGAATTTGACTTTGGATAAGGCAATGGAGATTGCACATCAAATTGAACAAGCTATGCGAGAGGTTAAAGCTATGACCAGTATAGCTTCTGCTGCAACAGTAGGAGTGATTCAGTTGAGTAGAAACCGTCAGATCTATGTTGGCTCTTATCCAGCTCACTCACAGAGTACAGCGGCTCCCACTGAACAAAAGGTATTGTTTAGATGTGTGTAAGAAATAATAACATACTATACAAATTAAACAATTAGGCTTTTTCTGATACACAGGCACCCTGTGTAGGGTGGTGTACATATTGTTCTGCTCTAGTTCAATTACACAAGCTCTTATTGTTTCATCAGCCGTTTGTTCCTTTCTATTATGCAATGTTTGCTTATGTGCCTGTTTGAATGGTGAAGGGGTGAGAATCATTGAAAGTCTCTAAAACAATGTGTTTAATGTAAAGCTTTTCGAACCAGCTGAACATGGCCCACATTTGTGAACCATGTAGATTATGCACATAAACAGTGCCTCACAGTTTCCTCCTTTTGCAAAAGCCTTCAAATCACAAAAGAGAAAGTGTTGTACTGACTTCAAATTAACTAAACTTTGTTGCATTTGTATGTTAGGGGCAATGGTTCAGGGGGCAGGGAGCAGGGTGCTTCCAATTTCCAGTCAATTAGTACCTATTTTCTATTTAAGCACTGATCACTTGCACCTTCGCTGTCTAGTGTTTCATTTTTGTAGCAAACGCTCACACGCAGTCATTTTGTGCTTCACACTAATCTAAACTTCATTGCCTTTCAATGCAGGTCACTTCTCTGTGCAGCGCTCCCAAGATATTATTAATTATTTTCCTGCCTGCTCCAGTGATTCTTCTCATCATTCAGCTTCTCTATTCGGCTGCAGGAGCTCCAACATTAGTCTTTCCTGCTCCATCCAGCTTCCAACCCAGCATTCAGCATCATCCAAACTGCAGCTTCATTACTCAACTTGTCCACCTCTTTATAAGTCAAAGCTCCTTCAACAAGACATCAACATTCCCGTCGCCAGTGATTGCCTTGCCATACAGCCTCTATTTAAATCCACCACAAAGCTCTGTCAGCGGAATCTTTCTTTACTCCTCGCTTGCAATTCAGCACCTCCCCCCCCCCATCCACCCCGCTCCCAGAGCCAGTACAATTTACCATTCATTCAGAGGATCCTGCCCTGGATTTCCATTAGCTACGTTCAACATTTTAAAATACCTATCCAGCCCATTTCATACTCCATTTCAATCTGTGGTGGCTCTTGATTTTGACTGGTCACAACATGCTCCAACAACACTGCTGTTCTGCAACTTTTTCAAGGGCCTCTCAGACCATGGTTATCATGGCAACGCCCTCATTGCGTGACTGTGGAGAGTGGTAAGTTGCCATGGTGACCAGGCAGCTTCATCCGGCACTGTGAGCTCCGTGCCTCAGTACTGCAATCTTCTGGCTTCCTGTTGCTGCGCTTTCACAACCTGTGAGGATGCGTTCAACTCGCCGAATCGTGACATCTAAATACTGCGTTAACATATTCATATACATGATTAACTGTCATAAAACATGTAACGAATATATTCAAATTTAAAAGAATACGCAATTGTTGTTCTACATTGACAAGGATTTTAATCACAATAACCAAATATATTCTACTATGCTTCGCTCAAGCCAATGGTTAATTCCAATCATAACCTCTAGATGGCAGTATAACACCACAAAGCTTGCACACTCCAGTTTTTCTATACATTCCTGCAGTTTGTTGTCACTCCGAGGGATGTTCAGGAGTTCACCTCCTCATCAACCTTTTGCCTACCTATATCAACCAACATTCTTCAATTTCAACTTTTCCCCTCTTCATGGACCTGGTCATGAAGCAACTCACTCAGCTGCTTTTTGAGATGCTCAGAATCTACCATCACAGTAACGTCGAGCTTCCCTGCATCAAGCATCCATTCCTGAGACTTATTCCTGTTCCCAGATTCGTGTTTCCTCATCTGGCGCTGCTCCTCCAATCTGACCAGCTTCATCAAGGCACCTTATTCAACTTTCAAAGTCATCATTTCATCAACACGAGCTGCCAGTCAGTCAAGGAACCATGTCCTACGATTATCAACGTTTCAGTCAATGTCCTCCTACCCCCAGTAAACAATACTCTCATAAACTGTTCTGACCAAATCAATAGGTTTTGCATATGCCTCGGAGCAACACATTCTTCATCCTCTCAGGTTCTGCAGTGGCCTCAGGTCTCTGCATTCTTCATCTATCCCAAAAGCAGACCCATCTCTGGCTCCACCTAAATATGCCTTAACACTGAAAGACCAATATCTACCGCATTCAGCAGCTACCCCTACTCTGCAGCAGACCACCGCTCTCTACCAATAGCAGTTCTCTGTTGACTATTACAGAGCTTTGCTTCAGCAGATCTCTGCTCTCTACAGCTGGGCCTCTGCACACTGCTGACAGCACTCCATCGTTTTCTTCCTCAGACCTCTGCTCTGTTCAGCAGATCCCTTCCTCTGCTGTTAATCGCTCCTTACTAAAGCAGATCTCTGTTCCCGCTTCAGATCTGCTCACTACTGCAGCATGCAAAAATTGCTTTAGTTTACTGTTTAAATCTACAACTGCATTTCTCCAGAGCCTCCAATGCTCCAGCTTTCCTCTTATACGCAGATCATGGCGGCATTCCCACAATTAAGGCTAACGCGAATCCCCATCTAATCAAAATATGGGGCACTTCCTCAGCAATCTATTCATATGTCCGCTCATCCTCTCAAATGTTACAGCATTAATACATAGTGAGAGATGTGGTACGAGACTGGAAATCTGTCTTGATTATGAGTTTAGGAGTTCCACTATTAAGAGAATAACTGGAGTTGCGAAACCCAAATCTCAGAATGTGAGTTCACCTTTTCCATTTCAAACAGACATGATAGTAGCAAACAGCTGATCGATCCCATATTAACTAACACATAGAATGGCGGCAAGTCATCTCTCTGTCCTCACTTCTAGAATATTGGGTGCAAGGTGCCGAGCTTCTCCAGCATTCATATGTTTGTTCAGTCCAGCTGCCACCTCAGTCCTCAGTTCCAGCTCTCCTTCTGTCTCTAATTCCAAGTTCCGTCAGCTGGTCACATCTGCTTCCACAAACCCCATCCAGAATCCCCAGCTTCTCCAGCTGCTATTCGACTGAATCCTACTCTCAGTAACCTCATCAATCTTCTCAGTATTACATGTCTGAAGCCCTCACCCCTTCTTCAAGTGCTTCCTTTTTCTACAGTCTGCTCAGTGTTTTCAACATTCTGCACCCAGAATCGAATAATAATATCCCTTCAATCGAAAACAGATCCAGGCTCTCACTGTCCATGCTAGGGATTCTCTCTATACCAGCAGATCACCTGACCCTCCACAGGATTCTTAAGATTTTTCCCCCTCCCTCACCTTCCCGCCTGTCTATATAAACAAACATTTTCCCTTTGCCTATTTCCACTCTTTGGAAAGGCCACTTTTCCCCCTACAAGGATATACCTATGGAGATCAACTGCCCCTCGACTGCCTTCGATGCTTACTTCATCATTTGGCTTCACACCTCCAAGACGGATCAATTTCAACAAGGAACACCCCCCCCTCCTCCCCGATCCTCTGTTCATTGATTCCTCTCGTTCTTATCATCACTCGTCACTGGTTCTCAACCACCTCTCCACCCTCGCCTCCAGAGCATGCCTACCTCCTCAACTCCACCTCACCTCCAGAGCAGGCATCCCTCATTGACGCCACCCTCTCCTCCAGAGCAGGCCTCCCTCCTCAACTCTCAAATCCCCCCCCCCCCCATCATTCTGTATAGGTGCAGCCACCTCCTCCATAAGAGTCCTCCTCCTGCTCAAGAATGTGGGGAGCAGGTCCTTTCTTAAATTCATACATCCTCCTCTGATATAGTTGCTGCTCGTTTAAAAATTGCTAGTGTGTCCAGAGTGGGGGGGCTTCCTGTCTGATGGGGTCACCAGAGGTTTTCCCCTAATTAGCCTCAAGAGTTTTTTCCTCTCCACTGAGCAGCAGGTATACACACAGTCACATCCTGCTAAATTACTAACCATCCTCCTGTTTGTCCCATTTGTCCTTCTTGTCTTTTGTTTACGTTATGTGCTAGCATGTGCTGTCTTTTGTTCGTTACAGTGTGGGAGATTTCACAAGGAGCTGGAGGTACCTTCAGGGGGGTTCTCAGCATGTGAGTCAGAGCGGACCCCTGGCCACACTGTCCTTTTGCAGCTCCTGCGCTTATCTTACCTCACTCGAGGCTCTGTTCTATATTCTCAATTCGGGACATGGTTACCCCCTGCTTGAGTCCCATACTAACCTCTATGCCTTGTCCTTATTTCAGGTCCCAGGCAGCGTGAAGTCTCAGCCAATTGGGGGTCTAACTATTGCCCCTTTATGCTGGGTACCTCTCTCTCTCTCTCTTGCTCTCTCTCTCTCTCTCTCCTTTTGTGTCCCAGTCTACTGGGACCGACTTCCTCCAGAGGGGTGGCTCATTACCCTCATATGTGTTTTCAGTTGCTGGGTCCTTTGGTTGTGTCGGCATCGTCGCCCTCAGTCAGTGATTATCTTTCTGTCCTAGTTTCCATGTCCAGCTCCGCTGGTCTGCTACTAGAGTAGGGCCTCGCCCGCTCCTCTATCCTAAGTCCGGTCCTTTCTAGCTGGCACTCTGTCCTACTAACTGCTTCTTTCTGCTTTTTCTGCCCTATCCTTACATCCCCAGCTCACGTCCCGTGAAGTTTTGTTGAAATCTATGTTTAAGCCACTTTCAATATTTTTACTGCATAAATATGTGACATAAATAGTGTTAACACTAGAAGGACCAGAGATATACTCATACCGAAAAGCCCCACACCAGTGTTTCCGACGGCTGTATTCAAAACACTGTAAATAGTATAACGAAAGGAAAAACAGTCGGATGTAATTCACTTTTTTTTTATTGAGTAGTCACACATCTGAACAATCGAAGCATAATCTAAAGAAAAATGTAACTAATGCCATGGAAGAGCAAAGCGGTAATTTAACTTTTATATATCATGTTTGAACATTTCTTTTACAAATCAAAGCAACGCAACACAAATCGGTTTATTATCAGATGCGCAAAAGCAACTGAGCAATATAGATAAACTTAGAACAAAACTTTTTTCAGAAGCACAGCAGCACAACAAGTTAGAAAAAAGCCAAATTTATTTTTCTTTTTTCTTTTACCTTGAGTCTAAGGCTGTTCACAGTCAACACAGATAATGCGCTTCTCCACAGGTGCAGTGCACTTTCCACACACAGCCTTTCTGCACAGGGCACAGCTGTTGAAGTTTTATTTTTATTGTACTTGCTAACCTGGTATTCGCGTCTCTTGCGGCTGTCAGTGGGGTTGCCAGCTTAAGCTGTAGTTACACGCTTGGCAGTCTCCCTCTGTTCCAAATACTTCTTGTGAAGTTCCTGTGCTAACTGTAAAATATACTATCTCCTTGGTAAATCCTTCTCCATGCATTCTTTGTAAAGTACCTGGGAGTTTACATTGTAAAACACCAGAATAGGTCACTGGCAGGAATCAACTTTCACAGAATACTTTTGTGCCATCTGATCTAAAACATCAACTCCATATTTTCTTGCGTTGTAAAATTCCACAGTCTCTGTTTTTGTTTTTCACTAGTCCCAGAGGTAATTGACTGATGAATTGTGCTG